>NW_015557129.1:209003-212483 GCF_001515605.1 Sinocyclocheilus anshuiensis | reverse complement strand
TTTTTTTACAAACCCTCCAATTTTTGCTTTTTTTTTTTTTTTTTTTTTTGCAATTATGACATTCTTCTCAAAATTGTGAGTTTATATCTCACAAAGAAAAAAGCTTCCACAGTTTTCCTTCAGCAAGTTTAATCAGAAGTCAAATATAATTGATGCTAGAAAGTCACAGGAGATTCATGAACCACATTCAGACTCAAATCATCAGTTTGTTTGATTGATGTGAAAGAGATTTACAATGATTATGATTTTCCTCTGATGCTGAATTCAGTAGAATCTGATAGCTCAGTGTCATGGAAAATGTGCTTACAAATGAATAAATATTAATATTAGGCTACTATGAGACCCGGCAGCATTATTATCAACATGGCAGACTGAACAGAAATCCATGAAGAGCATCAGAAGTGGTTTACGCTGTTTAATGTGGTCTTGTGTGGTTTTTGAGGAGCAGGATCTAATATGACGAGCTTCATCCAGCCACAGATGAATCAGAGTTTATTTGGAAGTCTTTCATCCTGCTTTTGAAAACTTGATTCATCTGTTTATTTGGCTCTCCTCGCCACACACAGTTCTATAATTACTCTCATTATTAGATTATTAGCATTCAGCTTTTGTTTTCCCAACAGAGCAGAGACGCATTTGTGTGTCGCGACTGAGAATCATCAGTGAGAGTTCAGACTGAATGAAGGACAGGAAGAGGAACCGGACACAGGTGATGCATTCTGGGAAATGAAGCGCTTGATTGGATCCAGAATCTGTTTTCAACATTCATAGATTGTTTAGACAAAATCTAAAGTACTACAGTAGAATGTGAATTTCATTTGATTTGAATTCTGTCTATTGCAGTTCAGTATCATTGATCTCTTTCTTCATGCTGTTTCATGCTGCTTTTCATCCTGAACTTGCTCTGGATTCTGGAGGTTGTGTCGGGTGAGGGCTTGAGTCTGCCGCTCATTGTTATTCTCTTTTCATCACCTGGATTCTTTCCTCCTTTATTTCTGTGTTTCTCTCATCTTAATCTAGTGTTCTCTTCTCTCCGTCGGGGACTTTTAATTAAAGCAACCGTATTTCACAGGCTTAGCGAATAAATCCAGACTCCCTGCTACAGTTTCATGACCCAGACTCGAGCTGATTTAATGTGGGAGTGTTATTGAGGCAGAAGGCTTGCTCTTCTGTTTGCTCGAGCAGTTGATCCTGCAGCTGTTTTCAGCTCTGAACACATTATAATGTCAGCACGTCTGCAGTCTGATGTGCTCTGAAGCAACCGTGAAAACACTGCGTGATGTGCGTTTGATTCAGACACTCTTACAGTTTTTATTAATATTTTTGAATGAGTTTTTATTTTGATATAGGCTAATTCTATATAAAATTCAAATACAATTTTTTTATATTTAATTTTATTTCGGTTAACGTTTATTTTATTTAAAGTAATAAATAAAAATTATTTAATAAAAAAAATATTTTATAATAAATTAAATTATTTAATAATAAAAATGTTTGTTTCATTTTATTTTCAGTCTGGTTGTAGGTGGTTTCCAGCATGTTTTAATTTATTTGTTAGGTGTTTTTGTGCTTTCAGCTTGTTTAAATCATTATGATGATATGAATTATGACTTAACACAAGCTATTTTATATTATTATTATTATTATTAATGGTACAGTCCAGGGTTATTATGGCTAACTAAAACTGAAACTAAAATTAAAACCGTTACTTAAAATAAGATAAACATTAACTGAAATAAATAAAAACTTTTTTATTTCAGCTAGTTTCCAAGGTGACTTTTCTCATTTTCATTTAGTTTAACTTTATGTACTAAAATAACTAAAACTAAAACTGAAAAAAAAAAAATCAATAAGATATAGACATATTTAAAAAAGAAACAAAAATGACAAAACACAACAAAATTAATTGAAACTTTAAATTTAAAATGAAAACCAAAAAAACCTTAAAATATTCAAAATATTAATAAAAACTATAATAGTATCTCAATAATACTAAAAGAACACTGGTACAGTGAGTAAGTTTGTTATTATTATTATTATTATTATGAATTGCTTTTAGTAAGCATTTTATTTTTCGACACAGCAGGTCACGTGACCGAGTCACAATTCTAATCAATTCTATTCGGTCCTTTGTGTAAAAACAACAACACCAACCCCACTAAATGCCCGTACCGTATATTTATTTCCATAGATTAAAAGAATGAAGAGGGAAAGGGTCTGAGAATGTCATGATTGATTGACAGCTGAGCTGATCTGAAGGATGTGCGCGTGCTTCTCCGAGATTCCGTCAGTCTCATCTGCATGGCGTTGATTGTTGCTCTCACATGCAGTGAAGGGCTTGCAGTTATTCCACAGCCACAGAATGAGCCTCTGCAGCGCGAGTTGGGCTGTAATTAGCCGCCCCTGGACACAGCAGCGTGCTATTAACGGCTCGTTCCGTCACGGCACCAGAATAGACGGCGGCTCCTGGTGGTGTGGGGTTTATTTCGGGCCGTTTGTGGAGTATTGCACACGCGATCAGTGATTGGCGTGTAGGCGGCAGCGCAGTCCCTCGACTCTCTGTTGAGATTATTTGAGCTGATTGTTTAGTGAGTCATGAGAGATTCATCTTCTCAGCCTGATCTCGTGCTAGTTGAGTTGAACCAACATAAAATTGTAATTTATTTTAGACTTTGAGCTAATGAATAAAACTAGGTTCTGGGTTAGGGTCTGTTAGATTGGAGAAAGTGCTGTAGTCCTGCCTGATTCAGATGAACGTCCATCACTTATTGCGGCTGTGAATGTAAGGTTCATCTGAAGGACGTTTGCACTGAGCGTTGATTGTAAGATAAACACCTTGAAAGCATCACTGGCTCATTTATTACAGCAAATAAGAGTCGGACGTGAATCCTCTCGTAGCTGAGATTGTACATTAAAGCTTCTGAACACAACACACATAATTACACAACAAACTCTGATTAATGAGCCGTTTCAACACAAAGGCCTCGGTGGAAACACTGCTCTCTCGTGGCTCTGTAAGCATCACTTCTGCTTCTGTTGTGTGTTTGTAGTAAATATCATCATGTGCTTATTGCCAAAAGTACAACTCAAAAAATGATGGTCTAAACATCCTTAAATCAGAAGACATTTACCGGAGAAGCAGAATGGCAAAAGATATTAAGACTTGTTTTCTGAAAAATGCATGAAAACGAAGTGAGTTTATGATTAAAACAAGAACAAATCTATCAGCGGGGTCTGAAAAATCAGCTTATTTCCCTTTGAATTAAGTTTCTTGATATTTTTTGTTGTTTTTTTTTAAACATAAACTCAGATCAGATCTTCATTTTGCATCTCCAGTAAATATCTCTTGATTTAAGAATGTTTAGATACTGGTAAACAAGACAGAAATCTATGTCATATTAATAGATTGATAGATTAGTGGTGTTACTCTTCATGCCATGTTTGTGTGATGTTCTGCTGAGGGAGTCGATCTCTGATGTG
>NW_015557129.1:200284-208882 GCF_001515605.1 Sinocyclocheilus anshuiensis | reverse complement strand
TGTAGCGCTGCATATCCAGGTCTCGGCCGGTGCTAATGTTTAATGTATTATTGTGGAGGCTTTGTGATGAACATGTTTTTAAATGGGCTCTTTGATTGTGTCGTATCAAATGTAATGGACAGAGTCTCTCTGAACCGTCCTCAGTTTCCTGCAGCAGGATTCACATCACACTCGCTCCGCTTGAGTCGCAGCTCTCAGCAGTGACCTTTAGAGGTGAAGTTCTGGCAGAAAGGTGCATCTTCAGCTGCAACGAATCCAAGGGCCCGATGAGGGAGAGGGGGCCCGCAACACTTTTTTACCAAAAAAGTTAATTTTTACCAAAGGGAACAGCCTCCGAAGCATATCGGAGTTCAATCACTCATCCTTGATGTTTTGAGAACCTCAGCGGCTTTTAGTTTCTCTATGAAATGTGTAAATCCTGTTCAGTTTTCCTCATTCCGAAACTGACTGATGAAAGCACATGAATTCAGAGGGCAGATGAAGACTGTGATTGTGCGCTGGTGTTTGCTGACACAGAGGGTCCTGCTCAGATGCGTCACCGAGAGTAAAGAGATGTGGATGAGAAACTATGTGTTGCTGCAGGATCTGATGAAACGTGCAGCTATTTAAAGCATCAGATGCGAGCGCTTTACAGCTCACCGTTACATAGTTAATGCTTGTTTCATTTGACTGCTCAGCCTCCACCGATCAATAACCCGCGGTCTGCGGCAGCCTCCGTATAGAAGCCATTATGCAGCGTTTGACAGCCGACCCAGAAGAGCTCTACACCAGCGTTACTCCACATTTAGCACCATCCGTCTGCAGCAGAAAACCAGCGAGACTCATTTGTCTGTTTTCCCTGAGAGAAACGCCTTGTGTTTGTCAGCAGAACCGAAAGAGTGAGATACGGCAAGCGCGCCGCTCAAAAACGGCCCTCAGGATCCTCAGGAAACACGGCCGGGGAGAGACTCTCTAAGTAGATTTGGGTCACCGAGAACCGCGAGGAAGAGCCTCAGGCACAGATACATTTGAACAGGCCCTCAGATTAAATACGTCTTTATTTAATTGCAGAAGCCGGTCGCGCGCAGGTGAAGGGAGAGCGCGGCCGCGGCGTGACGGAGCATAAATCCAGCGGCGCAGCTCGGATAAAGTCATTGCGCTTGTTAAATTGGCTGTAGTAGCCTTGGGTCTCATTATCAAAGTTTTGCAGGAACTTCTCAATATTTCATGCGTAGCGCCCCTCCTATATATCAATATGTGTGAATGCCATTACAATGCCGCTTAATATTTTAATTGCTTCCCAGGAACAGAGGGCGAGCCAAATTGCTTTGGTATCCCGGAGGCTTCGGCGGTAATGAGATCCGCGCCCCCTCCGCCTGTTTGGAAGGTCCTGACCTCTCATTCGTCTCTGGGCTGTTATTGAGGGATCGGCAGAGGAGCGCAGTCTGTGGTAAACGCCGGCTGATGGATGCCGAGTGTTCGGACGCCTGCGGAGCCGCTGCTCTAGAGCTAAAGAGCCGTGAAAGATCTCGCTCTCCGACCCTTCGTGATCCTGATTCCCAGAGCTTTCCAGGCTAAGAGAGAGAAACCAGCTCTAATAAATGTACTTCATTTCCCAGAATGCATCGGCGGTGTTACCTGTGAATTATAATTCCTCGTCCTGTCTGCTGTGGCCAGTTCACACGCAGGAATTGAAAGGAGCTGATTCTTTAGCTGTATTTCGTCACATTTTTCATTCTTTCACCTGAAAAGATGCATTGTTTTAAAAACAGCCGAGCTGCTCATGCTCCTGTAGTTACAGTCAATTAGCAGTGGTGATGCTGTGAGGTAGTTGTGCGAGTCACTTGTAAGTCACTGGTAGTTTGACAGACTGTGTTGAGCTTAAAGGGGTCGTGAACTGCCTTTTTTATTATTTTGTACTGTTCTCTGAGGGCCACTTATATTGTTATCAAGATTTTTACCTCATAAAACATCATAATTCAGAAGGTAATAGGTTATTTTCTGTCCTCATCAGAATGCTCTGTTTGAGTAGGCGTGGCGGGTTGTCGACTCGGAAGTAAACGCCCACTGCTGTGATTGGCTAACAGTTGTGTATGATTGACAGCTACAGCCTTCACAGATGGACGCTGCTGTGATTTAGGTTAAAAACGCATAAATACTCAGCACATATCAAACGATCTGTTTAACAGACAAAGCAATAGTGAGCACATAATAAAAACAGTTCCTCACACTTGTGCTGTCAGATCCGATATAGTCGTACAGCATCGCCTCCCAGATAGCACAGGTACGTCTGCAAGATTTCTGTTAAAGATCTCTTCATCTAGAAAGCATCTGCTGTGTGCAAACATGTGATAGATGCACAGACGTATTGCAGATGAGCAAACACTCTAAAAAATACATCTTACAGATGTAAATGCAGACGTCAGAGTCTCCGTGATGTACATGTGCTACTATAGGGCTTTTAGTTTCAGTCTTTCTGAAAATCCTGCATTGAATTGTGCCTTGTTTGTAAATGAACCCGCGGTAAAATGAAGTGAACAAAGCACCGAGTTCTGACTGACGCGGTCTGGATATTCATTAAAAATAAAGTTCCTAATGTTGGGATCAGAAGGCAGGCAATGCAAAGACTGTGTTTTTCCACAGCACGGCTCTGAACAGCTTCTTATTGCGCGGGGCTAAACAGGCAGTGATGTAGAAGCAGGCGTTGATCTTCTGTGGAGGCGGGCTTTAGTCACACTATTACGTCACAAAGTGACACATTCCACAAGCTGTCATTTTTGCTGATGGTCTTCAATATAAGCTGATTTTAGACTAACGAGAAAGTTTTGATTTCTGAAACTTAAAGTATGTTTTTATAGGACAAGTACCTCTTATCTGTCAAAAGATAAAGGGAATTTTGATTTCTCAGTTCATGGCCCCTTTAAAACTGAAGTGTGTGCTGCCATCACCTGCCATTTAGCTGTTAAATGCGCACACACACACACACACACACACACACACACACCTCTGGTCCAGAGATCTTTTAAATCAGTGGTGTCTGTATCTGTGCTTTTATTTTAATTTATTTTATTTTTTATTTTCTCACAGGTCATGTGAGTCTGTCCACTCAATCCTGCACACAGATTCACGTAGATTAACGCGGATCACAAACAGCACGATGCCGCTGTGTGATGTTATTTGCTGAAATAATGACATGCACCAATGCTGACATTTATTCACACACACACACACACACACACACACACACATAAATGGCTTCAGCAGATTTTGGTTGAAATGTGGGTGATATGCGAGCCGTCTTACAGCAGTCGGTGCTGTGTGAGACTCTGCTGAGACGTGTGTAGACTATGATGAGATATTCTCATGCTAATCATCAGATCAGTGATCTCAGTCTCTGCTGGTCTTTCAGACGTGTGGATCTGAGCAGATTTGTTCTCTGCTCTATTTGTTAATTGCTTCTCTTCATTATTTCATTGACTCTTATATTGAGGGCCAGTTGAGCTCCCAAACACTTCAGTCTGGTCGATTATTAAAGCTTAAGATCTCAATACAGTAGAGTTTAATTCTGTTTTCTGCTCTTCTTTCAGGTCACATGATGCCGTGAGCTGCTGCTTCTCCATGTATCAATGAGCAAGAGTTTCACTAGATTTTGAATTAATCAAGAAATCAATTAGTATAATAATTAATTCGCTTTAATTAAACAGTTCTGGAGTAGATTGGAAACTCATTATTTATTCAATAATTAATGTGCTGTGATTAAATATAATCTCAGTTTTAAACACCTCTGCGTCATTTGTGAAGAGTGATTATATACGTAATAATGAATCATTCTGAGCCTGACGTGCGCATGATATCCGTCTATCCGTCCGCATCGATACTTAGGAAGTGTTAACGAGCATTAAACCACCATAATCACCTTTTGTTTATGTGTGCAATTGTGAAAACAACTAGATGAGTAAAGTTTGATGACAAACGATGTTGGCTTGACAAAGCCAGGTGTGAAGGTATAAAAAGCCTGAAGTTTGAAGGTTGAGAATTCAGTAAAAATGTTACTAGCATTTTAGCACATTGCTAGCATGTTTCTACTATGTTTTAGCACATTGTTAAGGTGAGATATGTTGTTAACATGCTTTTTTTAGCATGTTTTAACATTGTTAACATTATGTAGCTCATTGCTAGCATGTTTCTAGTATGATTTAGCATGTTGCTGGTGTGGCAGATGAGAATTGCAGAAGGGCAACTAAATTAACCGCCCAACTACGCCACCCCAAGTTTGATTACAGGGGAATTACTCTGACAAAAATAAAGCTCACGGGTTCAGTTCAGTGGGGTCAGGTATGAGACACAAATTATACGAAACACATGTTCCCCTTTTTATACCGTACTTTAACAAGACTTTCTCCAATTTACTAATTAACTAGTGCTCAACCCCCTATGTAATCAATGCATCCTGCCACACTGGCATGAATTAGCACACTGGTAACATGTTCAAATTGGTAGCAATGGTTTAGCATTCTGTTAACATTTTAGCATCTTATCCTAGGCTACTTGATAAGCATTGCTAACAGTAAGACAGCTTACACACTCTGTAAGCGTAGCTGTATAAAAGTTTTCACCCCCTCAAAGGAAGTCTATGGGAATTTGGGCCTGTTTGGAAGTGCGATATGGGAATTCCGCAAGTCAGATCGATTAGAAAATATACAGTACACTGAGTCAGAATGGTATGAAGGTCTGTGCCAAGTTTGGTGGTCATGGCTTTACAGCTCTAGGAGAAGTTAATTTCAGAAATTTGGTCTCAGAAGTAGAAGAATTGGAAGGCAGCCAGCATAATTAAAGTTGGGAAGTAACAAATCAAAGAAAGAAAGCATAGCAACAGTAATCATGCATCTCTTTTTAATCCAAAACAATCAGGTTAGTAAGTGAGTTTGTTCCATCCTTCAGATGATTTTACTGCTCATATTTAGTCATGTGCCGGAACTCATGTCAAGTGATATTTCAGGTCTATTATCTGGTGCTGCAGAACTGTTCATTAGTGTGTACAACTGAACATACACTGAAATAAATGTCACTTTAGTGAGACAAAAGCTCTGTAAAGATCACTAGAACATTAAGACGCCACAGAAAGTGTTATTCTAGAGTTCAGATCCTCCGAGGAAAGTGTCTGTTTGAGCACATTCACAGCAGACACTTGTGGGATTTCAGTCCAGCTGGCCTTTGGATTCAAGCCTCGCTTTCCGACATCATTTGGCCAAAGCCTTGAATTATAAAAGCTGGTATCAGATGCTCTTGACAAGGTCACGTCATTGTCTCCTCTTAATTACTTTAAAAGAGTTCTGGAGTGCCAGTGAATGAAAAGAGCCCGATTGTGAACCAGAGCGAGACCTTTTCTGAGCCCATCATCTGACGGCTGTGATTAAAGCCTGCATTCAAACGGCTGCTGGAGGTGTTTGCTTTACTTCAGCACTGCAGTAATTCATGTACTTCTGTAGAAACACACAGTTATTTGATTTAATTCCCCACCATCAAATAAGGCCTGTCGGCTAAATGTGCTGAATGGATTCTTGCGTTTTGTGCTGCATTCACACAATCTGCTTCAGAAAGATTAACTTAATAAGCCCGGTGCTGGAGAGCACATTTAACGTGTGCTGGAGAATAATTAGAAATGGAAATAAGTAAATAAATGATGCATTTTTCAGAGCGCATCAAGGTGAAGCCTCACACTCTTCACTGTGTTCAACGTACGTGATTCTGACTTAGAAGTCATTACTAAATGTGGCTTTCGGAAGTAAACAGTCATGTTTTAGGTTCCTCTGTTGATGATGTCACATGAGGGGTGGGGCAGATTACAGGCCACGCCCATCTGCAGGAGAGGCAGCGGTGAGGACGAATCCAGATCGAAGGTGGAGCTCGTTAAGGTAATCGATAATTCAATAAGCTTACTTAAGAACTTTAGTCAGATTTTAACAGAAAAAAAATGAGTTTTTTAATGTGTAAATGTAAAACATCCTGTATAATCTTACCTGCTGTAATTTTATTTATGTTTGGTTTTACTATATTTATGCATCACTTGAATATTTTGTAACTCAGTTTTTGCCATGAAAATAGCATCATTTCCTGACATGACAAACTGAACAAAAACTAAACTAGTACTACTAATAAAGGTTAACTAAATGATTGTTTGTTACTGGTGATTTATTATTTAAAGGGTACAAATTACAAAAATAAATAAATAAATAATATGATCAGAAAGTCATGGTAATATGCTTTTCCATTACTTGAACTCATCAAATTCATTTAACCATTTTCAGTTGTTTCAATTGAACACAAAACCCAGAACAACCAAATCTGTCTCTTTTCATCACGTGTGTTTGCCGTGCAGCAACAGTTCAGCACATTTCCCTGAATTCTGGTAAAAAAACACAATTTTTCTTGCTGTGACAGCAGAAGGAGGGAAAGTGGAACATGAACTGGAAGTAAATGAGTGCTTGAGATAAATTTGGAGTCGATACAAATGAGATTTGGAGCAGCGTGAAGCACTAGAGGAGATTGAACATCTCTGGCGTTATGTACGTTTCATTTACTGTATGACTGCTGTTGTGTTTCATTGCTCTCTTACATGCAGCTCAACCCAAACCCCTGAAGGCCTTCCATCACCTCCTCCTCGCTCTTGTGGAGACAGGAACTAGGAGTTGAAGGAGACCGAGACTCGTTGAGAGCTCGCTGAGATCTCACTTCAGATGCAATGTGTGCAAATCAGGTAACTGCATGTTTCATCAATGACAGACCTCAAACATCCGGAAGGTTGTCGACCCAAACCCGTCCTGAAAGCCGACGTCCACTGAGTGAAGATCTCAAAACCAGGGCTGTGCATTTAACTTGTTAATTTGGTGCAATTAATTATGGAAAAATCATGTGTTAAAATGATTAATGCAGCGCCTCATCCAGACCTGTCCGTCATCTCACATTGATGCAGTGTCTGATGAACATGATGCAGGACGACTGACTGTGTGATGGAGTCTATTAGAATGCTGTGATATGAGCCTAAAATCACCCTCATATTTATATCATATGATATAGTTTAGCAATATCACACCAGCATGAGTGGTGATGCAATACTACTGCAATACTGTGATATTGATTTATACAAGAGTTCAATAAACAAGAAGATAACATTGTGTTACAATTCAGACTCAATATTGTCAACATTGTCTGTTTTGCTCAATTTCAACTGGTGCTTTTAGTTTCATATTTAGAGTATTAATTACTTTTTTAAATCATTTCAATATTAATTTTTAAACCTCTTCTACACTTCTAACACAATAATGATCTTTTTGGGGAAATTTCTCAGCCAAAATTGATGTGCAATTAATTTGATTAATTAATGGGCACAATATGTAATTGATTAGATTAAAAATTTTGGTTGCTTGACAGCCCTACTAATAACACAAACGCCAATGAAGAAATGTGAACTTTCCTTTAGATAGACCAGCACTCAATCCAGTCTTTTCTGCAGGCTCTGAGACAGATGCGATCCTCCGCTATCCATCTGTTGGTTCTCAGATCTCCCAGGTCTCTGCTGTCTGCGGGATTCTGGGAAGCTTTTCCAGGTGAAGGCGGTGACTCACCAGCGCAGGTATTGGGCGATAAATCCACTGCGGAGAAGTTTAACTGGCCCATTCAGGGAGAGAAAGACACACTTATTAAAGCAGGTGTGTAGGAGACAGCCATTAGTCAAGGATTTCCTCCTTCTCAAACGGCAGTCAAAAAGTCAGCGTCCCTCAGGGTTATGATTCTCCATGCAACGATTCGTCACAACGCTCTTGATTGAAAGAACTAATAATGAAATGGGAAGGGTGCCAATTTTCTGAGAGAGAGAGAGAGAGAGAGAGAGAGACTGTCAGAAGCATCTTGCATGAGAGAAAGGAACAGAATAAATAGTGTTTCACTGCTGCTTTGATTGAACTTGAAGTCCTCAGCGCAGTGTCTCATGAATGACACATCCAGTTATGACTGGTTTAGTTTGGTTTGGTTTAGTTTAGAGGCAGGACGTATCAGGCTTCATCCGACGGTGTGTCCTTGACTAGTGGACGTGTGTTTTGTTCTGTTCTGTTGTTGTTGTTGTTGGGTCATTGAAGGATTTGCTGACATCCACTGGATTCCTCATGAACATCATGGACAGACGCCGGCTGAATGACAGACACCAGCTGAATGACAGACAGACACCTGCTGAATGACACAACAGCTGAACGACAGACACCGGCTGAACGACAGATGCCCGCAAAGCTGAACAACAGACGCCGGCTGAATGACAGACACCAGCTGAACAACAGACACCGGCTGCGACAGACACCAGCTGAATGACAGACACCTGCTGAACGACAGACAGACACCTGCTGAACAATAGACATCTGCTGAATGACAGACGGACACCTGCTGAATGACAGAAACCTGCTGGACAGACACCTGCTGCTGTTGTTGTTGGGTCATTGAAGGATGTGCTGACATCCACTGGATTCCTCATAAACATCATGGACAGACACTAGCTGAATGACAGACAGACACCTGCTGAATGACACAACAGCTGAACGACAGACACCGGCTGAACGACAGATGCCCGCA
>NW_015557129.1:200107-200274 GCF_001515605.1 Sinocyclocheilus anshuiensis | reverse complement strand
CAGATGCCGACTGAACGACAGACACCTGCTGAATGACACAACAGCTGAATGACAGACACCTGCTGAATCACAGATGCCGGCTGAATGACAGACACCTGCTGAATGTCACAACAGCTGAACGACAGACGCTGGCTGAGCGACACAACAGCTGAACGACAGACACCTGC
>NW_015557129.1:199699-200000 GCF_001515605.1 Sinocyclocheilus anshuiensis | reverse complement strand
CTGAACAACAGACGCCGGCTGAATGACAGACACCAGCTGAACAACAGACACCGGCTGAACAACACAACAGCTGAATGACAGATACCTGCTGAATGACAGACAGACACCTGCTGAATGACACAACAGCTGAACGACAGACACCGGCTGAACGACAGATGCCTGCAGAACGACAGGCGCCTGCTGAACGACAGACACCTACTGAATGACAGACACCAGCTGAACGAAAGACGCCTGCTGAAGGACAGACGCTGGCTGAACAACAGACACTTGCTGAACGTC
Source organism: Sinocyclocheilus anshuiensis (assembly GCF_001515605.1). Taxonomy (NCBI): domain Eukaryota; kingdom Metazoa; phylum Chordata; class Actinopteri; order Cypriniformes; family Cyprinidae; genus Sinocyclocheilus; species Sinocyclocheilus anshuiensis. Next base: position 199,721 of record NW_015557129.1, on the reverse strand, counting down.
ACAACAGCTGAATGACAAGCAG
>NW_015557129.1:189277-199689 GCF_001515605.1 Sinocyclocheilus anshuiensis | reverse complement strand
AACGACAGACGCCGGCTGAATGACAGACGCCGGCTGAACGACAGACGCCGGCTGAACGACAGACACCTGCTTGAATGACAGACGCCGGCTGAATGACAGACGCTGGCTGAACGACAGACGCCGGCTGAACAACACAACACAACAGCTGAATGACAGACAGAAACCTGCTGCCAGTTATCCACTTTATCTATCTATCTGTCTTTCTGTCTGTCGAATTTAATTTGAAATTTGCTTCCTAACATTCAGTTTTCTATATCATTTCACATTCAGCTCAAATTAAGAACTGAACTGGTGTTTTGGTTTTCATCCTCTCAGTTCATTTGTGTTTATTGTCATCAGAGAAGCTGACGGTTGTAGATGTTTAGTTTTAGTTTCTGTCCTGTAAGGACGTCAGATCATCAGAGCGAATCAGACGTCCTGAAGGCTTCGTGTTTATCATTTCTAAAGTGACATTCTGCCTCAAGACAAAAACACACCATCGACTAAAACAATCTGTTGCCTTTGAAACTCATAAAGCTGCTGATGAAACTGCTGAGGTGTGTCACCTGAAGGCTGCGTCTGCCCTTCATCTTCTCTGCCCGGTTCCTCTCAGATTTAATATGCCACCATATGAGCAGCGATTACGCCTGACGGATCTCTAATGCATTTGCACATCACTGGTCTCTGGGGTCCTCAGACGGCAGTGACCTTCAGCGCCATGGACTCATGGAGCCTCTTCTCCTCCTCCAGCATCATCTGTTCCTGGCTCCCGCTCAGGTTTACGGCTCACTCCTCTAATTGCTCCACGCTGCAGGTTTGATGGAGCTCCTCTGTGAAAAGCTGTTGTGGAAACATGGCAGTTTAGTTGCACCTGTTCAAAGTCCATAAACATCCACAGCAGTGAAGCCAGAGACGCATGAGGAGATTCCCACTTGAAAACACAAACACAATTACATTAACATTCATTCAGCAGCGCTAATTAGATCTCATCACCAATACAGTAAGTCTGTGTTGCTCTTTGTGAGTTTCTGATGAGATCTCACCAGTGTCGGTGCTGATTTACCAGGACATCAAAGTCAATGATCAACTCAAACCATCTGAGCTGCTCTCCCTTTTTCTATTACTGTATGACAATAAGTGACTCATTTGAGTCTGTTTTGATGAGGAACATCATCCCAATTACATTCTGGGTCACGTGACCTTGTGACATGTTGTTATTGTGCATCATACAGGGCTATTATAGTTAATTAACTAAAACAAACTATTCAAAATATTTGTATTACTTAAAATAAAAATGAATGTTAACTGAAATAAAATAAAATAAAATATAAAAAGGTACTTTATTTCAGCTAGTTGCCATGGCAACATTTCTCATTTTTGTTAAGCTTGTACTAAAATAACTTAAAATAAAACTGAAATAAAATTAATAAAAATATACAGACATATTTTAAAACAACAAAAATTAATAAAAATGAAAAAAACACAACAAAATGACTAAAAATGTAACTAAAATGAACTTATTAAACATTTTATTTCAGCTAGTTTCCAAGGCAACATTTCTAATTTTTATTAGTTTAACTTGATGAACTAAAATAATTAAAACTAAAACTGAATAAAAAAAATTAAACTATAAATACATATGAAAAAAAACACAAAAACTATTAAAAATCACAAAAACACAACAAAATGTCTAAAACTTTAAGTTCACCATAAAAAAGCAGAAAATATAAAAATAAAATCTAATTCAGAATTTTAACAAAAACTATAATAGTGTATCCATGTTAAAAGAACACTGGCATCAGATTATTTAGATTTATTACATTCTGGATCATGTGCCCTCCTGACACATTGTTTATCAGATTATTTAGAGAAATTACATTGGTTCATAGATTGACCTTTAACCCCGAGGATCCTCCTCTGCTGTGGTGGGTTGTTGGAGGTCAGAGGTTTGTTTTCTGTCTATGAAGTGCAGTTCTTCTTCCTGCTTGTAATGAGACGTGATCAATCCTCTGTGCTTTAATTTCATCTCCTCCTCCTCATCTTCATCAGTGCTTCAGCGCCTGCTGGAGAGCTGAAGTGAACGTTTATAAACTCTTATCACGCTGTGTGATGTGAAGCGTGGTGGCCACGGGCGTCAGCTGGACGCTGAATGTATGGAGAGTGTTTATCGATGAGAGGAATCCGCTGTGGAGCTGAAGCGAGATGCGTGTGTGGGTGGAAGCGCTGCTCCAGCGTGTTGAAAATAACCACCTCTGCAGCGGCCTGCGGGACTGAGGCCAAACGAACGACTAGCGGCGCCTTCACTCTGAGCCATTCCTAAAGTCTTCATGAGCTCGAGACAACTCTAGTCCTCACTTCACATGATCAGACCCCTCCCTGATGTAGGGCACTCATTAGTGCACACCCGCTGACGACTCATTACAGCGGTCTGATTACAGGACAGTTATTTAGCTGATTTAACCATTTATATTGCATTATAAAATAAAATACCATTCACTACCGGCCAATAATAACGTTTTAAATAATTAAGATTTTTAATGTTTTTGAAAGAAGTCTCTTCTGTTCAGCAAGGCTGCATTTATTTGATACAAAATACTGTAAAAATTGTGAAATATTTTTGCAATTTAAAACGGCTGTTTTCTATGTGAATATGTACTAAACTGTAATTTATTTCTGTGATGCGCAGCTGTATTTTCAGCATCATTACTCCAGTCTTCAGTGTCACATGATCTTCAGAAATCATTCTAATATGCTGATTTGCTGCTCGAGAAACATTTCTGATTATTATTAATACTATAGTGTGTATACACTACTATGCAAAAGATTCGAGTATGATTAAAAAAAGAAGCACGCATTCAATTGATGGAAAGTGACAGTAAAGGCATTTATAATGTTACAAAAGATTTCTATTTCAGATAAATGCTGTTCTTTTGAACTTTATGTTCATCTGTGAATCCTGAAAAATAACATGTATCACAGTTTCCACACAAATATTGTGCAGCACGACTGTGTTCAACATTGATAATAATCAGAAATGTCTGATGATGATGATGATGATGATGTGAGGAGGTCACGGTCAGATGCGGTCAGGGTTTGTGTCTCTCTGAGAGTGTTTGTGTTCAGTAGTGACAGCAGTGAACGCTTGCTTTAGTTCATGTGGAGCTGCTGAGAAGAAATCTGCTCTCTACAGACTCACAGTAGTTTAATCTGGAAGCAGTAACCTCAATTATTAATTGCAGAGCAACTTTCTCCTCTGTAGTCCTCAAAACATAAATAAATGAATAATCATATTGCATTAGTTTTAGTTACATTCACTGAACCTGCTTCTGCTTGGGTTCACTTTTCTCTCCTGTTCACTGTTTTCATGAATCTGACAGACAGACGCTCTCATGTGGAAGGAAACTGCAGTATCGCTAGCTCTGGACAGGGATTTTATGGTTAACTAAAACTAGTTCCTCGCCTTTGTCTTGTTTAGTTGGGGACGCTTGACTGATTGCACAGACTCTATTGAAGAGAGCTGAACTGAATCATCAATGAACTGACTTTAGCTGGAAAATTAAAGTTTACAGAGATAAAGTAAAATATAAAATAAAAACTTAAACTTATTTTAGTAGCTTATTTTCATTTAGTTGATAAAAACTATATAGGCATTTAAAAAAGACAAAACCACAACAAAATTACTAAAACTGATTAAAAATGAAAACGGAAAATATAACAATAAAAAAATATAAATCAAATTCTTAGTAAATATTTTAATAGTCTTAAATGATGATGTTTCTGAGTGGGCTTCGCTGTTTTTTTTTTGTCTTTTTTCTCTCTATTATTTATACAGAAGCCATGACAGGAGATTATTAGTATGAGCAGCATCAATATCGTTGATATATTTGACAGTATGATGCTCAGTGTCTGTGCTGAGATCAGTGTGTCCGTGTTCAGATCGCGCTCGCTGTTGTTGTGTCTCCGCGAGCTGCGGCAGATTATGGCCTGTCACACTTCACCTCTCCTGCAAGCCGCTGTCACATGATGTAACCCTGAATAAGAGCAGGTCAGATGTGATGTTGTTAAAGGGGTCATATGATGCTGCTAAAAAGAACATTATTTTGTGTATTTGGTGTAATGAAATTCTTCCCACATAGTGACGTAGACATGTGGGGCGTGTTAGAACGAGCCGTTTTAGGTAGGTGTGGCTGACTCTTAACTTTTATAAAGAATATCTCTTTGGATTTGAGACTTTAGTCTTTGCAACTTTACAGATCTTCTTTATGCACCAAGAGCTTGTAACACTCCAAAGAGAAAGGAAACATTGAAATCGCATCATATGACCACTTTAAGTTACCACACAACCAAGAAGTTTGGGTTTCTGAATCTGAATGAAAGATGAAGTTGTAGCGGCGTTTATCGAGACAGAAACGCGCCGCTCGCTCATCGTCCTGTCATCATTCACTTTTACGATTCACAGCTGCTGACTTTATTCTGTAGCCCGATAAGTGACGTAAATGATCACATGACTTCAGGACGGTGTTATTTCAGTATCAAGACACTATTATAGTTTTTGTTAATATTTTGAAATAGGTTTGATTTTTAGATATTCTGCTTTCATGTTAATTTTAGATAAAGTTTTAGTATTTTTTACAGTAATTTTCGTTGTTTTAAAAAATCTGCATAGTTTTTATAATTGTTTTTTCAATTTTCGTTTTAGTTTTAGCTATTTTAGAACATCAAGTTAAAATAAATGAAAATTTGAAATGTTGCAGTGGAAGCTAAGTGAAATAAAAAGCCAACAGGGATTCACAAGATTCTTTAAAAAAAGACTCTTGAATCCAATCAATCAACTCTGAATCACAATATATAAACACATTATCTTTTAATGGAGGCTAAGTGAAATAAAATGTATATATATATATATATTATATATTATATATATATATATATTAGTTTTTATATTTTATTTAATTTAGTTAAGGTTTTAGTTTAGGTTTGTTGTTTGTTTTTGTCATTTTTATTAGTTTCTTTTGTTTTTAAGTACGTCTATATAGTTTGTATTCATTTTTATTTCAGTTTTAGTTATTTTAGTATACTAAAATAAGTTTCATACTGTGAAAATGTTCCCATGTGCAAAACACATATTTCACACGTGATTTTAACATGTGATTGGTAGACATGACCAGACAGTTTACACAAGATGCCCAACACATACTTGTTTGTTTTTATTAAGAGGTTCTGCTTTAAATGCCTAGGCAACATTTTTACTAAAACTTCTCTAAAGGATGTTTTTAAAATTGTTTTACCAGGAATAATCTTAATTTTTTAAAAAAGATTTTAAGATCAAATATTGAAATGAAAAGTCTTATATAATGTTTGTTATATTGATGTGAGTTGGTTGTCAGTAGTTGTTTTTCATCACTATTGTGTTACTACTGTTTGTTTAAAATACATTGATCTTAAAATAGCCCCAGATGATGGTATGGCCATAAAAATAAATAAATAAATAAATAAAATTCATGTATGATTGCATATGTGAAATTTGTGTGTTTTGTTCACAGGATGGAAATAATAATCATAATCATCTATGTGCGTTTGGAACGACATGCAGGAGCACGAGTGACCGAATATAAAGTGAGTAAAAGCAGATTTGAGTGGTTTCTGACGTCTGATGAGGGAGTCTGCAGTCGCTGTGAGCCGCCGGCGCTCCGGGACCTGGCTCTGCTAGTGAAGAGGACGCAGTGTTCACCTATAAATGCCTAATGAGGGATCATTCATCTGAGGAACGCATGGAAAAAGGCCAGTCTCCCCCATTTGTGTTATTTATGAAGAGTATCAATGAATTTTTCTGTTTACAGTCATACTGCATGTAAAGATCAGAAGTCGACATCAACCTCATGCTGTTTCTGACTCAAATTTCATGAATGCAATATTACGATCACTGAAGACAGAAATTCAGTGTGAAGATGTTCAGAGAGACATTTTGACTGTAAAATTGTAAAGCTTCAGTAAAACGCTGTTTATGATGAACTACGTTACTGTATACAGAGAAATATTAGATTGTGAGTGTGTGTGTGTGTGTGTGTGTGTGAGTGTTAGTGTACTGGTTTATGTGTGTGTGTGTGTGTGTGTGTGTGTGTGAGTGTGTGTGTAAGTTGTGGAACATGGAAAGGACTAGTTTGATGATTATTAATCCATCATGTTTCATGCAGTTTTCTAATTTATTATTCTGCTCTGCATATTTTTTTAAGATACCAGTCAGATTTAAGTCATTCAGGCAGTTCGTTATGTTAACAGGTTTTGACCTTTAACCAGAAAGACTCTTTATATTCAGTAATCTCATTAATTTGATGGCACTGACTGTTGGATGAGAATAAAAATTGAATTGACTGGAGCTGAAGAACGACACCATTGTCTTCAGTAGAGCTGCTTATCGCTGAATTGAAATTGTTTTATAATTGATGAACTTTACTTATGAACTGAACCGAATCAGCACTGAACTGACTGCAACTGAACAAGCAGAACTTGGATTTGAAGTTTGCATCATTGATTCTGTGACTTTCCTTGACTTCACCGGTGAAATATTCAGTCAGGAGGATCTGAAACATTCTAAGTAACGGCTGCCAAATTGAGTTGAACTGAATGGAAAAGTTTTACATTTATAATAAAAAAAGTTGGCATTGAAACTTTCCAAAATGTCTCTGTGTGCCAGTAATGCTTGATTCCCGCGCGGCTCTGCCAGCCTGTGTGTGTTTGACCTGTGTGAGAGTATGTGTAACTGAAGATTAAGTGTCTGTGTGTGTGTGTATTAGTGTGTGTGTGTGTGGATGGGTGTATTAGTGTGTGTGTGTGTGTGTGTGTGTGTGGTCTGTGTATTAGTGTGAGTGTGTTGTTCTTCAGGCTGGAGTTCCTCTGCTCAGGGATTCTGAATCTCTGCTGAAGGTGCTGGAGAGCAGGACTGTGGGAACGTGTTCAGCGTTCACATGAAGAAGTGCAGAAGAACTGTTTACTGCACGTTCCTTAAACCACTTATTCCCACAGTGATGCTTTATTAGCATCTGCCGGGCCTGTCAATTCCAGCAGTTTTTCTCTTCAGAACTAAAGGCAGAATAAGCTCCTCTCAGGTCTGACCCAAAACACCACCGCCGTTGTTTTTTCGTGAGAATGAATGGCTCAAGAGCCCGTCCGCGCGCCGCACGGCTTTTCATTTCAGCCCGCCATAATGAATCTTTTGAACGCGACGAGATTATGAATAACGAGTGCTTTGATTGTCCAGGTACTTCATGTCAGCGTAAACTCACATCCAATTACCACAGCCAGATAAAATGCTGCTTTCCTGCTAATCCTGTAATTATACATAAGCTTTGTTTTGCCTTTATTACCGCATACAGAAATCCCTAATAATAAACACGCTGTTTGATATTTTAATTGACTCGGCCTCGTGGGAGCAGCAGCACGCATCAGGAACCGCTCGAGCTGCTTCTGCTCTCAGACTGATCTGATACAGTGATGTTCAGTGTGTTCCTCTGATTTACTGTAATATTATTGTTTAATGAAGGTCAGATTCATCATCTGCACATCACCTCATGCATATCTACAGGATTTCACTGCATCACCTCATGACAGATAATATTTTACATTGACATTTATTTTGGATTTTAAATCTGGATCTTCAGACTGATAAAGCTGATTGAGATACCATCAGCACCATGTTTCTATCAGAGGATAATCATGACAAGCAGTGATGCTGTTGAAATATCCAGACCAGTTTGCAGGTCTGTCAGTTGAATTCTATAGCGCCACCAACTGCTCAAAGTTCATTAATGAACTTGATTAAAACTGATTTGCTTTGCGTTTCTCTGAACTGTTTGTTGCTCCACACATAGACTTGACTTTCTTCAAAAACAGTGATGTTTAAAGTTGGTTGAATCAGTGTTTCTGCAAGTCTTGAAAAGTCTTCATTAGCATTTCCACAATCTGAAGCCTAAAAAGCTCTTAAATCAGAGCAGAAAGTCATAAGGTCGTGGCATTAAATGTTGCATGCACTGCAAAAAAAAAAAAAGAATATCTTGCTCAGTGTTTTTGTTTGTTTTCCTTAAATCAAGAGACATTTACTGGAGACGCAAAATGAAGATATGAAGTCTTGGTTTATGAGAAATTGATCAAAATGAAGTGAGTTCATATAGAACAAAGATCTGTCAGTGGGAATGAAAACTTGTTTTCCCTTTGAGTTAAGTTTTTCTGAGCCCACTGGCAGATATTTGATTTCACTGAGTTCCATTCAATTTATTCCTTAAGTTTTCTTTACTTGCTCTTAAAAAGTCTTAAATTTTCCTTCATCAAACCTGCAGAAAGCCTGAAGGTGCACTTTTCTTCTAAAGTTTCAGATTCGGGTGTTTTGAGTTGAATCTCTTCTGCAGTTATCTTCATCTTGTTTGTTTCCCGCAATCTTGTTTTTTGTAGTTTTCATTTGTTGTTTCCACTGCTGCTCCTGTGACTTTCGTAGGGCTCTTTACCAGCATGTTCTGATGAACCTGAGAGCTTTGGTGACAGCTATACCCAATAATAAAATAATAACAGAAATAATTAAATGAATAAATAAATATTGGACTTTTGAAGTCATCGGTGCCGGTTTGGGGACAGCGCCACCAAGTGATCACCCAGTGAAGTGTTTTCAGGTCCTTGTTCTCCGTAGATTGGGCTGGTAGGACGCTCAGATGATTGACAGGTGTGTCTCCTTGGCAACGGGCGTGTGTGTTCAGATCTCAGGTGATCTCAGAGTGTCTGTTCATTGTGATTTGCATATATGTTAATTTATTGCTCTTGCTGTTGGTCCGATGGTCAGTCTGTATGTTTTCATCAACAGTTCTGCTGTTATTCTCTGCTGATCTGAACTCATTCATTAATCATGAGTGTCACGGAGCCACATACAGGAAAACTCTTTGAAGACGCTTTCAAAGTCTTCCTTCACCTGCAAACTCACCCTGATGAAATATTCTGAAATCTGAGATTCCAAACATATGAATTCTGCAAATAGAGCATAAGCAGCTGAGGAAAATAAAAGTTGGGCGATCAAAGACGACGGTGGTAAACACATTCAGATTCAAGAGTCTCGTGCCACAATGAAGTTTTCTTGAGTTTTATTTCTAGCGGTAATTCTAACAGCTCTTCACTCACGTGTTCTGGTTCCCAAGTTCAAGGACAGAAATAACCGCTGACTCAGTGAAAGATCAACCCAGCACTCTGATGGAGGTGTGTGTGTGTGTGTGTGTGTGAGTGTGTGTGTGTGTGAGTGTGTGTGTGTCACTCAAGGTCGTTTGTTCATTTGTTCTCTGAGCCATTTGTGGAAGTGCAGATTTGCAGTGAAATCTCAGTATGCAGAACACAGTCAGTGTGACGTTCATTACACATGCAGGGAGAGAGAAGCGCTGGAGCCGCGCCAGACAAGTGTGTGTGTGTGTGTGTGTGTGTGCGTGAGAGTGAGAGTGTGTGTGTGTGTGAGAGAGTGTGTGTGTGTGTGAGAGAGTGTGTGTGTGTGTGAGAGAGTGTGTGTGTGTGTGAGAGAGTGTGTGTGTGTGTGAGAGAGTGTGTGTGTGTGTGAGAGAGTGTGTGTGTGTGTGAGAGAGTGTGTGTGTGTGTGAGAGAGTGTGTGTGTGTGTGAGAGAGTGTGTGTGTGTGTGAGAGAGTGTGTGTGTGTGTGAGAGAGTGTGTGTGTGTGTGAGAGAGTGTGTGTGTGTGTGAGAGAGTGTGTGTGTGTGTGAGAGAGTGTGTGTGTGTGTGAGAGAGTGTGTGTGTGTGTGAGAGAGTGTGTGTGTGTGTGAGAGAGTGTGTGTGTGTGTGAGAGAGTGTGTGTGTGTGTGAGAGAGTGTGTGTGTGTGTGAGAGAGTGTGTGTGTGTGTGAGAGAGTGTGTGTGTGTGTGAGAGAGTGTGTGTGTGTGTGAGAGAGTGTGTGTGTGTGTGAGAGAGTGTGTGTGTGTGTGAGAGAGTGTGTGTGTGTGTGAGAGAGTGTGTGTGTGTGTGAGAGAGTGTGTGTGTGTGTGAGAGAGTGTGTGTGTGTGTGAGAGAGTGTGTGTGTGTGTGAGAGAGTGTGTGTGTGTGTGAGAGTGTGTGTGTGTGTGTGTGTGTGTGTGGCAGGTTGACAGTCTGTCTCGTAGACATTCAGTATTAGTATGTTTGACAGATGTTTGCTCAGCAGATGTTGTGTAGTGTTTGAGTTATGTGGAGCTTTGGATTTCATTTCATGTTATCTGAAGACTTTTTTTCATCACAAAGTCTCATCAAGGTTGCATTTATTTGATGAAAAATTCCCTAAAAACACTGAAATATTATTATAATGTAAAACAGCTGTTTTCTATGTGAATCTCTGTTAAACTGTCATGTATTTCTGTGATGCGCAGCTGTATTTTCAGCATCATTACTCCAGTCTTCAGTGTCACATGATCTTCAGAAAT
>NW_015557129.1:185081-189086 GCF_001515605.1 Sinocyclocheilus anshuiensis | reverse complement strand
TGAAAACAGTTGTGCTGCACAATATTTTTGTGGAAACCGTGATACATTTTATTTTTCAGGATTGTGATGGATTGGTTTCTGCCTCATCAGATTTAACCGTTTGACTCGGGTTATCTTGCTAACTGGGGTTGTAGTGGAATGTCACACATAGTTTGATGAAGACACTGAGTAGCAGGTAAACTAGAGAATCCAGCAGCACTGATTCTGCTTTGTTGATATCAGATTTACCTGCTATTGAAAGTCACTAAAAGACTAACTGGCATTGGTTGTTTAGGACTTTCTACCAGTCTGTCTAGACTAGTTCTAAGCGGATCTGTTATTCCGAGCACAAACCGCCATCGGGATCTTCAGGCAGCGGGTCGCGGTTCCTCAGCACCTCCGTGAAGTTGGCCCCCCACCCAACGCAACATGCTTTTTTTAAGTAAGCCCAACTAATTAGATTTTACAGTGCTCATGCAGTCTATTTTTGTCCGCACAAACGAAACTTTTACCTGCACAAACCAGCACAAACGAAGCACAAACAAACGAGACTATTTGGGGTGAATTTGGAGTATGTTGGGGGGCTGAGTGACCTCAGAATGACCTATAAATATTATTTTAATATCTAAAAAACCGAAGCAGCACAAACGAACATTTTTACAGCACAAACGGAGCACAAATGATTGAGACTATTTTGCCGACGTTTTGCGTTGGGTGGGGGGCCAACTTCACGGAGGTTTCCTCAGCTGGTTCTGTGGTTCACCATGAGCCGTGAGTCTTGCTTCATGTTTCAGTCTGTAGATCGTGAGTGATTGATTGTTCGGAGGTGTTCAGATGCTGGATGTCCCGCCCACATCACAGCTGTTCATCAGCTAGAGCCAATCAAACGCTGCCAGAAACGCTGCATGAGATGCTGCTAGCACCTTGTCTGTGTGGATCGTCTCAGTAGAACTGAAGGGCTTTTTTAACGGCTCATTCTTTCTGAACGCAATGGTTGGAGGTTTCAGACTTTTGTAAACCCCGTGTGAACATGATCAGCATGCGACCTGTTTAAATAACAGCCTGCGCTGCTCTTGAGCATCCGGTTTACCTATTCCTGACCGTCCTGTTCCTATCAGTGCTATTTTACTATTATCTATAGTATTTATTAATATTTTGGATTACCTTTTGTGTTTATATTTTCAGTTTAGTTTGTTGTGTTTTTAGTATTTCTATTTAGCTTGAATTTATTTTTTATTTCAGTTTTAGTACTTTTAGTACTTCAGCTTAAACTTATTTTAGTTCAGTTAGTTTCCAAGGCAACATTTCTAATTTTTAAGTTTAGATTTTTCCTTTAATATTTCTATTTTATTTCAACCAACAAAAGTGATTTTTAATAGTTTTGTATGAATATAACAGTCTCTTTTGAAGTCCAATTAACATATTTAATGTCACTCTTTGACATTTTGCTTGTTAATGTGTCTGTGACTCTACAAAGCTCATGAATATTTAACGAGGCCCATGCTGTTCAGTTTATGATTGGTTGTTTGTTTATTCTCACACTTTAACGGTGCATTAATTAACCCTGTCATGTGTGGTTAAATGGCTTACATAAGCTGGGGTTAAAAGCGCTCAGAACCCTGTTTGAAAATAACACATTTCTGAAATTACAGTGTGAAACGCCGAGGTTAAAAGCAGGTGTTAAAAAGCCGATAACCGGGTTAAGTGCGGTGTGGAAAACTCATGAAAGTGTTTTATGGGTTTGGTTAATGCTGAAGGGCTCTGATGATTATTACATCTTCAGTGCATCACAGGCTCACACTAATGACAGTGAAGATCGTCTGTGATTCAGTTCAGCAGTGTTTACCATCACATGTCAGATTGGGAAGGTTTTGGGTTCCTGACAGTCGGTCCCGCTGACTAATGCTCCATTACCACAGTAAGCTGTTGTTTACCTCATTCAGGCGTCATGAATCAGAGGTTCTCCTCCTGATCAGCCCATCTGTGATCAAACCAGCATCTCTGATCAGATGTGTGTCTGTGTGCAGAAGCACAGAGGAGTGCGAGAGTTTGCCTTCAGACGCTTCCGTGTCCTTGAACGCTGCGATGAAACACATGGGTGTGTTTGTGAGAGTTTGTCGTCCTGTTGAATGCGAATCACAAACACTCGGAGCTAATACGGCGTATAATGTGACACTAAATATGCAGATGAGTCCAGCTGAACAGATGATTTTATATATGCGTGTCATGATGCCATCTGTGAGGGTCAGATGATCCGGACCGGAGAGACACGCCGAGTGTGTGTGTGTGTGTGTGTGTGTGTGTAGTTATAGTTATGGTTTTTGTAGGATTTAAAATTAAAAATTTGTAATCTAATAAATGTCACGATATACTGATAAATTAATTACAAATGAGTGAGTCATTGAATCATTCACTCAACTGATTTGTTCAAATGGCTGATTCATTCAGACACAAAGCAATTGACTCACTCGATTCGTTCAAAACTGTGGATTCATTCAGTTATGAATCACTGCTGTGTGTTGATCAGAGACGCTCAACAGTTCTGCTGTGACTTTGATTGGAACTGTTTTCATTTGTGAAATTGAGCTAAACAGACAATATTGTGCTAAATACAACATTGACTTTTTGTTTATTGAACTCTTGTATCACATTTGCAATGGTGCAGATATTGGGGGAAAGCAGCACTCATGCTGGTGTGATATTGCTAAACTATATTATATGACATAAATATAAGAGGGTGATTTTTTTTGCCCTCATATCTTGAATTTTAGGCTCATATCACTGCATTCACGCAGTCAGTCGTCCTGCATCATGTTCGTCAGACACTGCATCAGTGTGAGATGGTGAACAGGTGTGGACGCGATACATGCGATAATCAAAATTAAATGCATCAAATTAACATGTAAAATCAACAGCCCTAGGTTATAGTTATGGTTATGTTTGTATGTTTGCAGCTGAATTTACTGAAGTGAGATGATGACTGTGATGATCAGATCTCGATGTTCAGTGTTCAGTCTGAAGTTCAGCATGAAGGCAATTTATGGCTCTGCTAATTGTGTAATAGATTTGAAGAGAAAGAAAGAACATATTTGGAAAAAAGCGCCTCCAGTTATTATTTGTGAGGAAAACGATGCCATGCATTGATTTCATCCACCCGTATGGAGAGAAACGCAGTGACACTCCTCAGACACGCAGTGATTGGAGTTCACAGACTCGTGTGATGCTGTTTGTAAATGAATGAATCGTGCCGTATGGCTGCTGTTTCTGTAGAATAGATGGTGTTAATATATACAGTTTAAACTCCACAGCTGCACAAATCAGGTCAATTTCCTCTGTTTGTCTCTCATTTATCCCTGCCGGCTTCGAGGGAGCTGCAGGAGGATTCTGATTGGTCCCTGGAGGGCTTCGGGCTCTCTGATTGGCTGAACGGCTTCATTCATCATGTGCTTTAAGAAGAAGAGGATCCGTCATCGTAAGAACAGCAGGTTCTCCAGCGGCTCACAGTCTGTGATCTTCAACGCTCGGCTTTATTTCCACTCAAACAGCAGAAGTGCAGCACGTTCTCTTCATCAGATGAGTCAAAATCAACACGGGTTAACCATCACTCACCGGAGGAAATCATACCGATGTGTTACATGATCAGCGTGAATCACTCATGGAATAATGATTCAGATGTATAGCTAACTAAAACCAAATCTAAAACAACATTAAATATTTAAAATAAAATAAAATATACAAAACTTATGCAATGCAACATTTCTCATGGTAAAACTGATCGTGTTTGAGAAACAGTACAAACACTGGAGAGCCAAACACTGAGGCTGCCGTCTGCTGCACCATCGCATGTTCCATAATTTTTAGTTATACAAAAATAACTAAAACTGAAATAAAAACTATGTAGATATTTATAATAAAAACAAAAATAATATAAATGACAAAACACACTCCATTGCGGTTACACTTTATTTCGATAGTCCACAGATTCTACTAACTGTAAGTAACTTTGCAACTACATGTCAACTAACT
>NW_015557129.1:183716-184962 GCF_001515605.1 Sinocyclocheilus anshuiensis | reverse complement strand
TGACAATAGTAAACACTCATTTTTCAGTTAAAGGCAGTTCATCATTGAATTCAGTGATTTCATCATCCAGCTCAGTTCAGTTTAAATAGTGTCTGTGCAATCAAGTCCACGATATCACTGGATATTAAGCGTCACCAACTAAGCAAGCCAGAGGAACCAAAACTCTATCGGTGACAGAATGGAGGAAAAACCTTGGGAGAAACGTTAGATTTTCAAATTGGTATGTTTCGCCGGGCCGCGAAGAAATATAGAGCTGAGTATCATCAGCGTAACAGTGAAAGCTAACATCGTGTTTCCTGATGATATCTCCCAAGGGATACTGTTAAGCAGACAGTCACTAATACCCTAACGACTGCTAGTTGACATGCAGTTGCAAAGTTATTTATAGGTAATTAAATGGCTAAAGTGGACTATCAGAGTCTCAGATTGACAGAGTCTATAAAACAGAGTCTCTAAAGTGTTACCTAAATGACTAAAACTTTAAAATTAACATTAAAGCAGAAAATATCAAAATAAAATCTAAATATTAACAAAAACTATGTTAGTATCTCTGTGGTTAGTTAGTATCTTGGCTCTTCATCGTCTTGCTCGCGTGCTGAACTCGTCCCTCTTGTTGACGCTGCTGGAATGTCTCATCTTAAATTTATGCAACGGCAAGAAATTATTCATATTTAAGTAAAGTACAGGGAGTGAAGTGTCTCGGTACGTTTAGCATCAGGTCGCTCTGACATGTGAAGAGTTCGCTGAGTTAAAGCCGGTCAAACGAGTTCAGAGCGTGAGTTTGATTAGTTTAGAGCTCGTTAACGGCTGACGGTTAAACTCTCATTACTGTGACGTCACGTGACACACGACAAACTCAACGTACAGCGACATTTACTGATCCACTCGTGCTCATACTGTATGTTCTGAAAGTCATGTTTGTTTGGTTTGTTTATTTATTTGTAAGGAAAATATGCATTAATTAACATATTTGTAAGTTTATTAGACAGCTGGCTAATTTCCAACTGTAGTCCTTTGGGCAGATGATAAAAGAAGCATAAAATCATTTAAATGAACAAACATTAGAACAAGATAAAGAGAGAAAGAAAAAAAAAGAAGGAAAGAGGAAAAACAAACAAACATGCAACATAGAGTTATAAAGTTGTGACGTGTGTGTGTGTGTGTGTGTGTGAGAGTGAGTGAGTGTGTGTGAGTGAGTGAGTGAGTGAGTGAGTGAGTGAGTGAGTGAGTGAGTGAGTGACTGAGT
>NW_015557129.1:158516-183558 GCF_001515605.1 Sinocyclocheilus anshuiensis | reverse complement strand
GTCGTATCAGGTGTGTGTGTGAGTGTGTGTGTGTGTGTGTGTGTTCTGGGAGTTTAGAGGGTGTCTTTATCTCCTCCATCGCTGGTGTATTTTTATATGGGCTTCCTGTAATCTGAGCAGAATCTTGGCCAGACGGATCTGTTATCAGCTTCAGCGGCCCAGTTTCTTCACAGATGAGCTGGAGCTCTTTTTTTTGGGACGCTGTACCGCGGTACTTTTCCAGTACAGTGAAAGTTAAACATGTAAACCGATTTGTTCAATTGATTCTTCAACCATTATGTTCCATATATGAGTCCTTTGATCATGTGGATGTAAAACAAAGAAACTTTATTAGACATATTGGGCTGAAAATGCAGAGAGTGTGTTTTTCTGTCTGTTGCCCATGAGGATCTACTGTATGTTTGCGTGCGTGCGTGTCTTTTATCTTATGCTAATGAAGAAGATTGATCTTCTGCAGCCTTGAAACATCTGATCTTCAGAAAGTGCAGCGGACGCTTCAGTCTGTGAGTATCTGTAGATGTTCATCGCTCAGCGCTGATGTTTTCTTCCATATTCCAAGATGGTTTTAATGCTTCTCTTCATATTACGTTTGCTCTTTATTTTATTTAAGCATTTCATGTCATTCAAAAGCAAATATTTGATCTCATCTTTTGAGCATAAAATCTGCGTCATGCTTTAGAAAAGAGGCGCTTTTCTGAGTGAATGTGATGAAGAAACTCAACAGTTTTGATCATTATAAAAATCAAACTGCATAATGGAAGTTGAAAGAGACATCATCATTTCACAATGAATCGCTGGAACCGTGCTTCAATTATTATTGCAATTTAAATTACATTTTTGCCTATTTATTACACCACTTCTGTGCATGGCATGGAACTCCATTTAGGCTGCAAATTAATCCAATTTCATAAGAGTGATAAAAACCTGAAGTTTAACTATGACTTTTAAAAGAGAGCAAATTTGGAGTTAAGCTTCATGAAATGACTGAAGATGAGGTGATTTTTAATAGCTTTCATGCAAACGGCTGATGATGAGAAACTTCTTCTGCATGATCAGGGCTTGTGCATTTCTCTTTTGTATTTTTTATTAATTTCTTTATTTTAAAAATGCGAGAAAGTTCACATTGAACTGTTGGGTTGCAGTCATTATGGTTGTTTCTGTTTTACACAACAGTCATGAAGTTCAGAATGCATTCAGGAGCTCAACTAAACTAGTTGGTAACTGCATTAAAACCCAGGTCTCCGACTGAAACGTATGAATCCAAATCAGGGCTGAAGAATCAGTTTAATGGTGTGTTTTTTGATCGTCTCCTCCGTCTCTCGGTCGCTTTCAGTCATTATAAGCGGCTGAACCCGAGGCACCTGTCAGGCGTCGTGTTCGCACCGAGACCCTCAGGTGTTTGAGTTTCACACGTCTTCAGATTGTGTGACCCGACCGCCTTTAACTCTCCTGCTTGACAAATGATCCGGCTCGCGTCTGACAGAGACTGAAGCACATTCATTCAGAGCCACATAAAGCCTGACTAATATTCTATATTAAAATATATGTGAAACTTACGAAAAACTGAAATATAAATGTATACTTAAATAAAACATTACTATTGTGGGAAGATGGAAGAAGCAGGGATCGGTAACACTTCATTCTGAACCTCCCCAACACTTATTCTACTGACTGAACACACTGCGTTCACAGTTAGGGTCAGTGAGATGTTTAATGTGTTTTAAAGAAGTCTCTTCTGCTCATCAAGGCTGACTTTATTTGATCAGAAATACAGAAAAATCTGTAATATTGTGAAATATTATTCTAATGTAAAATAGCTGTTTTCTATGTGAGTATCTGTTAAACTGTAATGTATTTCTGTGATGCGCAGCTGTATTTTCAGCATCATTACTCTAGTCTTCAGTGTCACATGATCTTCAGAAATCATTCTAATATGCTGATTTATTATCAATATTGCTGCTTAATATTTTTTTTGGAACCTGTGATCCTTTTTTTTCAGGAAAAGATAAAAAGATAAAAAGAACAGCATTTATTCAAAATATAAATCTTTTTTAACAATATACACGACTGTTCAAAAGTTTGGGGTCAGTCATTTTTTTTCTTTTTCTTTTTTGAAAGAAATTAATGCTTTTATTCAGCAAGGATGTGTTAAATTGATAAAAAGTGATAAAACTGTATATTTTGATTATATATTGAGATGTATATCTTGAATAAAGATTTATATTTTGAATAAATGCTGTTCTTTTTAACTTTATTCAAGGAATAAATCAAGACATATTAAAATCAATAACATTGTTATTGTTATATTAATAACATTTTCCAGCACTGATAATAAATCAGCATATTAGAATCATTTCTGAAGATCATGTGACACTGAAGACTGGAGTAATGATTGGAGTATGGAGTAAGAAAACCATTGTTTTAAATGGTAATAATATTTCACAATATTACAGTTTTTTTCTGTATTTTTGGTCAAATAAAGTCAGCCTTGATGAGCAGAAGAGACTTCTTTAAAACACATTAAACATCTCACTGATCCCAGACTCTTGAACAGCAGTATACGTGTCAAATAATATCTACTAACCCCAAACTAACAGTCTACTAATACTCTAATGAGAAGTTACTTATAGACTATCTAAAGGGCACCAAATACAGTGTAACCGCACCCAAACATGTTGAACAGATTAATTTAATATAATTCTTTGATAATATAAACTATTTTTTGTTTCATTTTATCCTCTTGTCTTGTTTGCTCCTGTACAAATCTGTGATATTTGCCTCTAAATGTCTTTGTAACGTATACAGTGACAAAAAAAACATGTCTTTTTTAACTAAATTAATACTACCAAATTTTGCTACAAGTTTGATTGCAACATATAATAATTGCTGTTAATAGTGTTCAACATCTGTTTGATTACATCATTAACTGAATTTTTCCGTACATTTCTGCCATATGAACATCAATTTCACACAGTCACCACTACAACTAAATATATTGTAGAAACTTAATTTTCTGTAAAGCTGCTTTGCAACGAGTTGTATCGTGAAAAGCGCTATACAAATAAACTTGAATTGAATTAAATACATTTAAATAATCAGATAATATCCTCTTAAAAGTATTTTTTCCTGAGTAAATTGGTGAAGTATCTTATGTTTTATTTAAGACATTTAAAGGAGCAATTTTTAAAGTGACTAAATTAATTTTAATAATCGGATGATGTTATCATTTTAAAAGTGTTTTTTTCTCATTAAATGTTACATTGGCAACTTTAACTCTGTGATTCAATTAACTATCCTAAAACAGATGACATCTATGTTTAGTCAAAATTCAGACTAAAGAAGGCTAATCGTTTTGAGCAAGCAGAGACTCCAGAACTCATTCAGAGTGATGAACAGGCTAACTAACCGGCTCACACTGACCTCAGTCCTCTCTCTCTCTGTTTCTCTCCTCAGATCTCGACTGTGGGTCTGCGTGAGGAATCGGATGAGGTTTGAGTCCCGCCACGGGGCCGAAACACACTTCCACACAGAGCTTGGCATAGAAACGCTGCATGTGTGAGTGTGTGTGTGTGTATGAGAGTGTGAGTGTGAGTATGAGTGTGCGTGTGCGTGAGCGTGTGCGTGTGCGTGTGAGTGTGCGTGTGAGTGTGCGTGTGCGTGTGTGTGTGCGTGTGAGTGAGCGTGTGCGTGTGAGTGTGCGTGTGAGTGTGCGAGTGAGTTCTTTCACAATAAGCTGCATTTAGAAAATAGATTTTTGGAACATGTAAAAAGCTGACTTCACTATTATTTCAGATTGGCTAGCATGCTGTAGAAATGTGAGGATGAGGATGGGTCAGATGAGTGTGTGTGAGTGTGAGTGTGAGTGTGAGTGTGAGTGTGAGTGTGCGTGCGAGTGTGAGTGTGCCTGCGAGTGTGCGTGTGCGTGCGAGTGTGCGTGCGAGTGTGCGTGCGAGTGTGTGTGAGTGTGAGTGTGCGTGTGAGTGTGAGTGTGAGTGTGCGTGTGCGAGTGCAAGTGTGTGAGTGCGAGTGTGCGAGTGCGAGTGCGTGTGAGTGCGAGTGCGTGCGAGTGCGTGTGTGCGATGTGAGAGTGTGTGTGTGTGCAAGAGAAGGAGATAGAAGAAGAATCGTTTGGGGCAGAAAAAGCTCCTCCGCTTTGCCAAATGTTCCCGGGACAGACTGACACACTTTAGAGCGATGCACAGTGGAAATGGGACGGTCTGGAGACGACGGCGAATCTAGGCCACTGCCAATCAAGCATCACTAAACGAACTTCAGATAAACCTGGCCTCTCTCTCTCTCTCGTCTTCCTCCACCTGCGGTTACATATTTATGTGTTTTATTAGATTCTCATCTGATGATTATTCATTTGAACACCAGATGCCCAAACAGGACTCTGAGAGAGGAACTTTATGATGCCGTATGAAAGCGACTCGCAGCTGCAGCGATTAAACGTCCACAAGGTCGTCAGAACCTTCTAGAGTTGGAGTGTTTTATGTATGCAATCAAAATGATATAAAACCGTAACGGCGCTGTACGGCGTCCAATCAGATCGTCATCAGAACGTTGTGAAAGTCAACAAACAATCAGCTTTCCTCAGTGTAAAGCAGTGATCTTTTTCTGCCGTAACACGAGCGTGCTGCTGCTAGATAATGAGGGAACGCGGTTGAGAGACCCGACAGACGTGCTGATTCTGCTGTTGAACTTTTGCTTCAGTTCAGAACAGTGAGTTTCTGCTGGCGCTCTGCTAAATGACGGCTGACGCCATTAACCCGTCCTCTCCGAGCGTTCGATGACAATATGAGGAGCTGAGTCTGCGTTTGGTGGAGGACAGGCTGACAGAAGAGAGAGGATCGGAGCTGGAGCGTGTCAGGATGAGCGCGTGATGTTCCCGTCAGGCGTCTCTGAGATCTTCATCATTATCCTCCACCAGAGGATCTAGAAAGAGCTCATGGTTTGTCTGCTGCACCTTTATGGGGGAGAAGAGCTCCTTCATTCAGGGTTATTGCAGTAATAGTGCAGATATCGCTGTTTTCTCAGCGTCTGATTGTTGTTTAAAGTGTCTCGTGCTCTTATATTTGTCCCGTCTGCAGTCACCAGTGAAGCTTTCTCACCGTTTCTGTCTTTCATTTCCAACGATGGTCGCATTTGTCGGCTGTGTACATCATTGAGGCTGCATACTTTTGACAAAAGTAAACATTTCATTCCAAAGTGAGAACGAAATGACAGTAATTTCCACCTCACAAGCAATAACGGTCAGTTTTGTCATGGTTACTTTTCTGAAATGTGAGCGACAAATGCTACCAGATTTACTGCATCTGTTTAAACTATGCCTTAAAATTAGGTACTCTTTTTGTGAAGAAAATAACTTTTGAGTGTGTAGCAGAATAGTAGGCAAGCTTTGGGACATACTGCTTCATCATAACAAGCCATCACGGATGGCTCTCACTCATTTAATAGTGACGACACGAAGCCGTTCTGTTAAAGTCTTCTTCTCTCTTCTCATCATTATTCACGCTGCAGTTCCAGAGGACTGAGGAACGCCGGGCCGTCTGCATTAATTATACGTGAGCGCTTGATATCTCTCATGGGACTCGCCATCATCCCGTGACATCGCAACAATGCCTTGATTGGCTAACTGAATGTTTAATTCACGTTTGATATGCAGGACAGCAGTAACCTGCTAATGATGTTGACAGCAGCTTCAAACTCTCTCGTCTGCTGGATGCGCGTCGTGGGATTTACGGCTTTGTCCTGCGTGTTTGTCAGTAATGCTTTCCGAAGCCGAGAGCTCATCTCTCTTTATTCTCGCGCTGAGGCTTCATGTGTTTGAGTATCTTTTGTGGTTTTTACCAACGATCTCCCAGTTGGCTTCATTTAGATGAGTTTTTGCAATCAATTAAAGTGAATGTAAATCTTGGCTCGCATCCCCAATGAAAACCTCAGCACAACTCAAGTTCAATATTGAGTCTCAGACACCGAGCAAAAGTGTCAATGGCCAATAATGAGCAGAGAGAGAGACGTGTGCAAACATACGCCCGCTTGATCAAACAAGGAATTAAACCAATAATAATACAATTAATATTAATACTGGATTTAGATTGGTCCGAGTTGAAGTCTGACTTGTGCCGGGTCTCTATAAACTCTGAGATTAGAGATATTGCCTTTGTAATTTTTAATAAAGTGTTAAAAAGGTGGATGGTGTTTACATGGTTTATAGTTCGGGTAAAATGCACCAAGTAAAAAAACAACAGATAGCATTGTTTCTGCTAAGTTCAAACAGCAATAGATGCTGTTCACACTGACTGTAAATAGAAGTGATGCACTATTTCTGAAAAACAAATACAGGTTGGCTGTGTAAACAGGCACTGGCTTCTTGTAAACCCTTACAAAACCACAAATTTGAGTGACTGCATGCTGTTAGACAGTGAAAGAGCTTTTGTTCAGTCAGAGTGGACAGAAATGACTTCGTTTAATCAGTGAGGTAATGCTGTTCTCCAAACCGCTAGCACTCACAGTGTGTGCTTCTCAACAAAAGAATCAGATTCACCACACCATTCGCCAGATTTACCAAAGAAAGGCAGCACATTGTTACATAATGCACCAATATTTTGATGCAGGCACTGAATGCAGAGCACACGCGAGCTGATGCACGGGAAGCTTTCCTGATGGTGCTTGTCGCTCCAGGCTCGTGAGATCGAGGCCTCAGGCTTTCTACTGAGAACTCTATAACTGGACTGAAATGATTTCTACTGGCCTGGATCTACAGTAAATGAATCTACGTCCAAACTGCTGCCCTTTCAGTGTTCAGTCATACACTCCAAAGCCTGGTGAACCGAACATACAGTAGTGATGTAATGAGAAATAACCGATTAGTCTCAATGGTATGATTGCTCTCTGTAGATCAGTGAAGATTCTGATGACAGATGTTCCCACAGGAATCCAGTGAGGTATTCATTTTTAAAACCCACTGCTGAGATTCATTTTCTGTGTGCGTTTGTGTTTTCTCGTCTCTGCTGCAGGGGAAGCTGAAAACATCTGGCTCTGCCTATCAAGCCCATCTTGAAAGTCAAGCAAAGCTTCACCTGAGAAAGCAGCACTCGTCCTCGAGCTCTCTGACTGCACTCTTGGCTTCATTGTTGAAGTGGATGATATAATGATGACACAGGCTATTTTGATGATCATTGACTGTTTCTGCTCACGACAGGCCCTTCAGCCTCGATAGAGTCGGTGTTACAGCGATTACTCTGCTGCTCTCGTCCAGTCCCCGCTGACGCTGATCAGGGTTGAAATGGGTTGAGTTAGTGGTTGGATGGTTGACCTTCTCAGGAAAACTGCAGCATGGATCTGCTGGAGGAGTAGGTTTGAGCGGAAAAATCCCAGAGCGGGGGAATAAACCCGGCGGCCTGACCAAACTTACTTATCAGCCTCCATCAATCACGGCCTCCTAATCAACCTCTAAACTGAGTGTTTACTATTGTCCTTTTACACCGACACACTATTTTCCTACTTTGATACTGTAAAGCTGCTTTGACACAATCTGTATTGTTAAAAGCGCTATATAAATAAAGGTGACTTGACTTGATTTGACTCTATACACAGATGTCTCTGTCTCCTCTTCACCAGATGCTGTGCGGTGGCTATACTGGAGCTCTTGATTGGTTGAAATATTGCCAGTAATTACAGTGAAACTAATAGCTTTGCTATTGGTAGTGATTTTTCTCCCCAACACTCTCTAATACTGCGGTCCTGTGGCAGTGGGGTGTAGCTGGAGTGCTCATTACTGATGCACGAGCCTCAGTGAAATGACCGATAAATCCTCGCGTGCCAATGCACTGACTATAGCCCACAGACCCCAGAATCCGTTTCTCTGACTATATTTCTGCAGTTAAGTAGTGTGTGTTTTTCTATCAGCTGTTTAGAATGAGAACTGGCCAGGGCAGATTTGAGAATAATCACTCGTATTTAATCGGTAAAACAGGACTGAAAAACGTCTGAAATGATTCGCTCAGTTCGATTCGGACAGTTCACTCACGCACTGAATCGTTTGCAGCAAACAGGATGGTTTATGTGACACAAAACAAAACGGATGAGGTGATATTTACTAACAATCCATTAGTACCAAGCAAATCTTGCAAATCTTCGATTGTCGACGACGAATCAGCTCTTTATTGCACGTGCGGCTTGTGAATGACAGGTAAACATGATATATATATATCAATTTATATCCAAAAAATATTTTTCAAAAGAGTATCAACGTATTTTTTTACAACTAATTTTTTTTTATTTTCAAATAATTTGTACAGTGTTTTTAAATGAATAACATCGGGACGCTTTTGCCGTTCATCTCTATTTAAAAAAGTCTCCGAATTCACTTGTGTTTACTCTCTTTTTTTCGTCTTTAGTATGCAAATTAGAGTGCATCTTTTAAGATACGTTAGTAAAGTTTTTCCAGTTTTACTTTGCTCAAATTAAAACCAAAGCAAATTCCGCTCGAGCGCGTCCGTCGCGCGTTGTTCGCGTCTGGCTGATGTTTACGGTACTAACCGATTAATTTCCCCGCCATCAAAGCCGCGTTTGTCTGTCTTTCCATTTATTACGGAGTCACGTTTGTCCCGCGGCTCTGACACGGAGAGGACAGAGGGGCCACTCAGACTCTGAGGGCTCTTTTCTTTGGTGTCGAAGCCCTTCATCGAAATTCCTCTCACAGAAGGGGCCTCAGAGGCCAGCGGCGTCCGAGGAATCAAACAAGAGCCATTCATGAGCCTCACGTTCCACACACACCAGGAACATCCCAGTCCAGCCACAAAACGACCATTCACCAGCAGCAGCAGCAAACTCGCTGCAAAGTCCTTGGAGATTGAATGTCAGCATGAGTTTGTCAGTGTCGGGTTAAAATATTATGGTAAAATCACTCACTGGCTGTCGCTTAGAATCCAGGATCATTATAAACAAGAACTTTCAATATCCTGTTGATGCAAAGTGGCCTACACTGTCTGTGTGTGTGTGTGTGTGTGTGTGTGTGTGTGTGTGTGTGTGTCTCACCTGCATTATGGCTGCTGGAATCAGAAGATCTCCATTGGGCGGCAGTGCGCGTCTGCAGTGACTCGCTCTCTCTCTCACACACACACGCACGCACGCACGCACGCACACACACACACACACACACACCCTGCTGTAGCGGAGGATGGACGCGTCTGTCATCAGCTGAATTCGGCTGTGCTGCTGTGTGTTTGAGGCGGTGTGGATGACGCGCACTGCGGGCTGAAGCTGCGGGAGATGTTCGGTTCCCAGCAGCGCGATGATGGACATACTGGACCTGCTCCAGAACACACGTGTGCGCTGAAGATGACGAGAAAACACACGTTTAACTGATGCTTCATCTTCATCTTCGATTTCTCCTCCTCTTCATCATCATCATTTGATCTCACTTTCAGTCACCTGCGCGCCACGAAGAGGATTTATCTCATGACAAATGCAGCTGCTGTGGATTTTTCTCCCTGATTTCCTCAGAATTCCTTCATCTTTTATTGGTTTGGGAGAGCAGAAGGCTGCTTCCTCAGATCCGATGGTTTCAGTCCGTCTTTGCTGATATCTGGATCCATCACTTTGGGTGAGACGACTCTAAATTTGGCACATTTATTCTCGCTCATTAGCTATTAAAGTTTGATGCCGAAATGATTTTAAAGAAGCATTTGAAATGTTTTCTTGTGCAGTCACTTCGGTGAATTGAATCAAATGAATCTTCAACGAAAATTATTACGATACGTTTTACAAACCGCTGCTTTGACCGAACGAAAGAGGAACATTTAAACACGATCGAGTTTATTTGACTCTGCTGTGAAAAATATGAAGGATTAGTGTCTCCGTCAATGCGCTTTACACTGCAGCGATTCCTACAGTTCGTGTAGAATTTAAAATGAATATTAGCCACACACACACACACACACACACACACACACACACACTAATGCGTTTAAATGAGTGTTTCTGCTCGAACTGTGTGTGTGTGTGTGTGTGTGTGTGTGTGTGTGTGAGAGAGAGACAGAGAGGCGCGTTACATACATGAAGGATCATATCTGTCACCACAGAGAGAGAGAGAGAGAGAGAGACAGAGAGAGAAGAGAAAATGATTCCAGTAAATGTAAAAAACGAGTGAAATAAGGTTAACGAGAGAGTGCTGCATGTTTATCCATCAGGCCTGCGCTTGAATATTCAGCCTGATAATTCAGGTTGTTGAAGATGTTTAGGTAATATCTATTCAGGCTGGGTTTTGTGGATGCTTCATTGGTTTGTGCAGCTGAAGTTGTCTGTGGTTTGGACGCAGTGGCTCTTGCTTCACAAAACTACATTTCCACCATCATTTCAATGCTTTTCTTGTGTCATTTGGCCTCATTATAACCATCTGTTTGCTGAGAAACTGTTGCAAGACCTCAGATGGATCAGATTATTTAAACATGATGGACACGAAGAAAATATGCTTCATAGGATTACACGAAAGCACATTATTCAGTCATCAAACTAGGATTTTTTTCATGCAGTAAATTAACAGTTTTGTTCATAATAATGATGCATCAAATTCTGGTTTACTGTTTCAGAAATGTAACAAATTTTATGTACATGTATTTGATTTTTTCCCCATTCAAACTCAGCTGTAAGCTTCTTGAGAGAATAATTTCTGTGGCTCTTTCAGGTTTAAGGTTTAATTTTCAGCTGGTTTTATCTGCCGTGAGCCCTGAAAACCGATCGGAGGTCTGGTGGAGCTTGTTTCTCAGATCTTAAATAGATGCCAAATACATGGTTTCCAGCGATCACGAGACTCGTCAGCCTCGGGCATGAACACTCGCTCCTGCGCAGCTCATTAATCTCACATTGATATCAAAATATCAGCGCTGTATAATGCAAACTGCATTTCAGTGAATTAATGAAGTTGAACATTTATATTTTGATTGTTAATGCCTAACAACCAAAATATGTAACATAACACAAAACGTAACTGTAGTTTTAAATGTGTCATGAAGGCTTAGGTTCTATTCACCATTTCTTTTTAGTTTTAATAATCGTTTTGCCTTCACTGGTTCATTTTACATGGTCCTGCAGTGTGACAAATGAAGTATTTTCCATTTGAATTTAATCTCTTAATTACTATGAGCTCATAAAAGCAGCATGTATAATAATTAGAGAAGAATTAGAGAAGTGCTGTTTTCAAACACACCGCAGGACAACGTCTATAAAACACGTCAGCGTTCAGCGTGAGGATTTATTTCAGGTGCTGAGGGCAGAGAGATGTTCCTGCGCTCCTGAGGGATGATATTAACACTGCGTCCGCTCCATGATGGACTTCAGGGATGTCGAGAGTGTTCTGTGTGTGTATGTTCGAGGTGGGCAGCTTACATCACCAGATGAGTAATTTCAGTAGAACCCTAAAGTATATACTGCCAGTTTGAGTTATATAATCAATAACTTAAGCATGCACTTACATCTATTATTGGATAATCTAGTGAACTGAGCTTCATCAACAGTTTTCTGCTAAACCGTGCTTCTCGGATAACGGCGAACGTAACAGTTATTTAAATGTTAGGACAGAATGTTCTGAAAGTTATGTTTATGGAACTTTCTTAATATTTGATAAACATTTTCACAATGTTGAGTGAAAAAATACTTCTCGGAAAGTATTATGATGTTTGTACTTGAACATTCTAAGAAACTTTTTTTTTTGTAACATTTAAGTAAAGTTATAATCATGACAAGAAAACTTTACATTTTTAAGTTTGTGGAATATTAAAAACAGACATTAGAATAATGTTATACTTTGGGTAAAAATAAATGGAATGTGGCAAGAAGCGTTTTTGTAACCTTTTAAATAACATGCTAGTCACGACATGAAAACTGGGCATTTTCAAAATATGCTCAATTAACATATTTTGGGTAAAAAAAACATGGAATGTTGTAAGTAATGTTTTTGTAACCTTTAATGTGACAATATATATTTTTTATAATCAAATATATTATTTATAATCTTGGAATATTAAAAATAAAGGTTCAAATAGCATTATATTTTGAGTACAATTAATAGAATGTTGTAAGTAACGTTTTTTTGTAACCTTTAAATAACATTGTAATCATGACAAGAAAACCAGACATTTTAATATTCTTGGAATATTTACAATAAATGTTAAAATAACATTATATTTTGGGTGAAAACGTTTGTAGAAAGTTGTCGGAAACGTTTTTGTAACCTTAAAATAATGTTATAATTGTAACACGAAAACTGGACATTTAGAGACTTTTTAAAACAATGGCCCCATGCACAATGTTTTTATAACCTAAATTTGTTACCTGCTCTGTATTTCTCAGTCATGACTCTTCATCACGAGTAACTACTATAAAGCAGTCCTCTGATTGCTCTGGATCTGTGAATGTGATTCTAGCGTTCCTCTGTTTCTGAGGCTTGTGAGCGGCGCTGACATCTCTGTGAGCTTCAGGGAATAGAAGCTCTTCGTGCTGATGAAGGGATGAAATTTACTCTGGAGAAAAGCAAAGCTAAGCCCAACTCTGATTTGACAATCATCTGGAAGGAAGGTGGCAGTAATCTCTCTGAGGCACGGGCGTGCGCCTGTGTGTGGTTTATGACGGTTATCTGTTATTTTTAGACTTTGTGCTCATGTTCTGGCACTAACAGTAAATGTGGGCTTTCTGCCTAATTCATGAAGTTCCATGTAATGGAGACCAGAATGTTGTGCACAGACATCCCTGCGTTTGATCTAATGTGTGTACGTGTGATTCATAGAAATGAACATACGAACAAAAAGTGTGCGTGCGGCTCTCTTCCAGATGTGAAATCTATAAATCGCAAATGATCATGAAATTGTGCACAGCTGAATGGTTTC
Organism: Sinocyclocheilus anshuiensis; assembly: GCF_001515605.1. Classification (NCBI taxonomy): domain Eukaryota; kingdom Metazoa; phylum Chordata; class Actinopteri; order Cypriniformes; family Cyprinidae; genus Sinocyclocheilus; species Sinocyclocheilus anshuiensis. The sequence goes on along the minus strand of NW_015557129.1, from coordinate 170,671 downwards.
AGATCTCCGCCTTCTAAACGCCCCTTAATTAATGTCATTAGCATATAAAAGAGCACCAGTCAGTGTCCAAATCCTTTACTTGAGAATGGTGAGATTTCCAAATATCTGCAATACTGCAACACTAAACATTTAAAAAATAATGCATTACAATATAGCATCACTCCATTAATAGCATTTCGTAGTTACTTTTTTTTTGAAAGTAATGAATTACATTATTTTTGCATTACTTTTTGTCACCTGGGCTGGGCTTGCTTAATTGCTTTTTTTAATAACAAAAATTAATAGAAATTAGAAATTAATAGAAATTAATAAGCCTCAGACTGAAGGAAGAGCCTCTGCACTCACTCCTCATTTCTCTCAACATGTGGACAGGAGAGCTGTCAGTGAATAAATGTGAATAAATACATAGTTGTATAAATTACAAATTAACTTGCATTGCTTTCTCAGATATTGTCTTGTAGATTAAAAAGTAATGCGTTAATTGAAAAAGTAATCTGATTACTCATGTTACTTGTAATGCATCACACCCAACACTGTTTATGAGTATGTTGGCGTGGATTTTAATGTACAAGAGGGACACAATGACTCAAATATGAGTTATAAATATTTTATTTATTTATTGAAACTGCCCTCAGAAGCTGGATGTGTGTGGAGATCTCAGAGAAGCCTCTTTATGTCTCTGTCTTTGTTCTATTGTCTAAAGAGAGTTTGGCTGCGATCCGTCGGCCAGCGGAGCCCACTGGAATCAGCCCACTATCATCCCTCTGATAGAGACCCGAAGCGTCTCTGCTGGCACAGATCAACAACTCCGCTGCTGAGTCACGGATGAGCTGGTGTTGGTAACCACGCATGACTGGACTCTTGCTTCCCATCACCACTTTGGGAAAGTGAATAATCACAAGGACTATTCTGCATGTTTCTGCATGTGTGGGGTTCTTGAGGCAGTCAGGCCTGGTTTCTCGCATTGATCGTGGGAGATGTTCTGCTGGGTCTTCAGCTCAACATCACTCGACCTTCAGTCGTGTCTCAGGTCCATTTCTCATCCCACATGTATTTCTGCCCACCAGGTTATTTTCTCTGCCTAATCAAGTTATTCGGTTCGGGGTATGATGAACACCTACACGGATTTTCATGTATAATGTAGCCTTAAATATTCAGTGATGTATTCAATATATATTTCAAGAGCCTTAAAATCTTTTCCGTACTGATGGGTGATACTGTTGTGGCTCAGACAGTAGATCATGGCGCTAGCAACGCCAAGGTTATGGGTTTGATTCCCACAGAAAGCAAGAGCTGATAAAATGTAAATGTGTACATGGAATGCAGCAGAAGTCACATTGGATAAAAGCGTCTACCAAATGCATGATTGTAAATGATCCTTTGTAAGTTCCTCACTGAATTGTTGTTTTGTCTGGAGGTTCTCCAAGGGGTTCTGCTGCTTTTACAGTGATTGTACACTGTGCAAAATATGCAAAAAAAATTTCTTTAGGGGTACAACAGCACCTGGGTATAGCAGTACTTTAAGGGTATATATTACTACTCTAATGCAGTCATATACACCTTTTAGGGGTAGATAAGGTATAAAATTAGTTTCTTTAAGGGCACTGCTCCAGTGATGAGCTGTTGTATTACCTAAAGGGACAATTTTTGCCATTTGTTTTGTGATGGTGTAACGGCACAGCAGTGAAGGTGAGTGTTGGGTTAGAACTGGGTTAGTGGTCTGATCTTCTGCTGTGTAAGTCTATGGAAAACAACAAAACAGCAGTGTTTAGAATGTTATGTGTTTAATTTCAACATTCAACATTTCAAACATGTTTTGATGAAACACACCTGATTCAGGTCATCCGAGACTCCAGGAGCTCAAATGAGTGTTTCAGATAAAGATGTGCAATGTTGGGGCAGGGTGGAGAAACACTGCTCTAGATTACTGAAAAGAGTTTATTTGTTTCAGCAAATGTAATCATCTTCAGTTTCAGCGGCAGATGCCAAACACGAAGTGCTTGAAGTGTGAGCTGATTGAGATGTGTTTTGATTTTTGCAGTGATCTTGTCACTGATGGATGCGGTTGGTTTGAGCTGCGGCGCAGCAGAATGATCATTTCCATCCTTTCTTCCTTCAGCCCTTTTCTGTTTGTAGGTTGTCATCTGAGTGAGAAGATGAAGGTGATGTGGTCCAGAGCGTTTCACATATATGAAGGAAACTGTAGAGGCTTGGAGAAATCTGTGAAGGATTCAGCATGGCCTTAGATTTCTTTCCTGTCATTTTGGTTACTCGTTCATGAAGGTTTTTCATGAGAGATAGCGTCTACATTACCTGAGATAAACCTCTCCTGTGCAATCCAGCAGCGTTTGGAAAGAGACCCTGGATTTATGATAGAATCAGCTGCAGAGATCAGACTGAACCAGAGAGAGAGAGAGACAGAGGACATCTTCTGATTCTCAGGGTAAATCACAGTGATGTTCACCACTCTCTCATCCCTGGAGTCTGTCTGACGTATGTAAACACTTGTAAACCCCATTAGAGAGAGCTGGAGAGCTAACTAACCAATGTTGGGGGTAACGAATGACAAGTAATGAGAGTTACGGAATCAGATGACTTTTTTCAAGCAACTGGTAAAGCATTACTTTTAAATTGACAAAGAAATATTACTTAAATAGTTAATAGCTACTTTTTCTAATAAGTAACGCAAGCTACTTTGTTGTCCTATTTATTCACTGGTATATCTCCAGTCCTGTGTTATGAGAAATCGGGAGTAAATGCTGAGGCAGAGGCATTTTCTTTTTTGTTATGAAAAAACAAATAAGCAAGCCCAGCCCCGGTGACAAAAAGTAACGCAAAAATAACGTGTAATGCATTACTTTCAATAATAAGGTAACTAAGTAACGCAATTAGTTACTTTTTCATGGAGTAATGCATTACTTTTAAAAGTAACTTTCCCCAACACTGTATCTAACCCTAACCTAACCTAACCTAGCACATGCTCTGTTATAGCTGGAGTGCAGAAATGTCCAGGATTGATTTTGAGGAACTAGAATCCCAGCATGGCAGCAATTCACAGAGAGATATCCAGAAGAGAGAGTGTGTGTTTATGTGTGTGTTCGCTGCTGCAGCTCGATTTTCACATTTAATAATGAATCTGAAGCCATAGCTGTCCATCATCTCTCATGCTCGCAGATGAGGAATATATGGAGACCTTCAGTGATCTAATGGAAGCTTCTTTGAGTTCTTCTCTGTGATTTGGTGGCCGTTTTCATTTCTCGCTCAGTTCTCTTTGAGGTGATTCGTTAGAAACTCTTGCGGCGATGATTCGCTGCATGTGACTGGAATCTCGGCGGCAAACATTACTCTGTAAAAACAGTGACGTGAAGTCAGTTTCACAGCCGCTTGACTGATGCGCTTCCTCTCACGGCGATTTCACCTCCACGTGATGGATGCAGGAATAACGTAGCGGTGCAGAGAGAGCTGGCATTATAAATCATACAGTTCTGTCTCCCACTCATGTCGAGCTTATACGGACGCGCGTTGGGCCTGCGCAGCTCACTAATGAATCAGCGCTCGGCTGCGCGGCAGGGCGTTCAGTCCGGAGCGGAAGGGTTCGCTGTAATGAAGTGGCTTCCTTCAGCAGGACGAGTGGTTCGCAAGGTGATTCAGAGGTGAAGGAGATAAGACAGTGAAAACTGCTGGAGTCATTCCTCTCAAACACTCACATTAAAGCTTCTTCAGCCGCGGGATGGTTAGCAGTCGTGTTTCAGTCAGTCATCGCTAGTAGTGCCAGTGCTCGTAGTGATCTGATCAAACCTGATGCTAGTATTAAACGCATTCTGTTCTCTGTTCAAAAGAGCTATATTACATAATATCTGTGTGTTTTATAGTATTATAGTACTGAGACTGCTCTCATCAGTTACAAATGACCTGCTCTTGTCATCTGATTGTGGTTGTATCTCTCTATTAGAGCTACTGGACAACATTCTTTTGAATAGACTAGAAAATTATGTTGGCATTAGTGGAATTGCATTGTCATGGTTCAAATAATTCTTATCTGACCGCCATCAATTTGTAGCAGTAAATGAAGAAATATCATATTGTTCACAATTACAGTATGGAGTGCCACAAGGCTCAGTACTAGGACTGTTGCTTTTCATGTACTTTACATGTTACCCTTGGGAGATATCATCAGGAAACATGGTGTTAGCATTCACTGTTATGCTGATGATACTCAGCTCTATATTTCTTCGCGGCCCTATGAAACCTACAAATTCGCAAAACTAACGCAATGCATAGTTGATATAAAAAACTGGATGTCTAGTAATTTCCTACTGCTAAATTCTGAAAAAACAGATGTGTTAATTATCGGACCAAAAACTTCTGCATGTAATAACCTAAAACACTGTCTAGCACTTGATGGCTGCTCTGTTAATTCCTCGTCATCAGTTAGGAACCTAGGAGTGCTATTCAGGCAATATTGTTGACTTGATTGCACAGACACTATTGGAAGAGAGCTGAACTGAGCTGGACGATGACATCGCTGAATCAACAATGAACTGACTTTAACTGAATAATTGAGTGTTTACTATTGTCCTCTTGCATTATCGACACTATTTTCCTGTTTAATACTGTAAAGCTGCTTTTACACAATCTGTATTGTATAAAGTGCTATAGAAATAAAGGTGACTTGACTTGTTTGTCTTGTGTGCTAAAATGTAGGGCTGTCAAGCAATTAAAATTTTTAATCTCATTAATTACATGATGTGCCGGTTAATTAATCGCAAATTAATCACACATCAGTTTTGGCTGGGAAATTACCCCCCAAAAGATTCTTTAAAGTCATTATTATGTTAGATAAGAAAAACATTGAATTAACATTATAAAAAAATAGCTTTATAAAGAAATATTTTGATTCAACGTTGCATAAACAATAATAATAAATGGCCATTAATGTTTATATAAAAAAATACATATTAAAATATGAGATGATTTAAAACATTTTTTATTATACTCTTAATATAAACTAAAGTGCCACTTGGTGATTCGCTCAAACAGCTGATTCATTCAGAAACAAATAAAAGTGATTTTTTGAATGGCTCACTGAATCACTGATTCACTTAATTTGTTCAAAACTGCAGATTTGTTCAGCAATAAATCACTGCTGTGTGTTTATCAGAGATGCACAACAATTCTGCTGTGGATTTGATTGGAACGATTTTCATTTGCGAAATTGAGCAAAACATACAATATTCACAACACTGTGTCTAAAAAATTTAACTATTGTGCTGTTGTTCATTTTAGGCTCATATCTACAGGTACAGGTCTAGACGGGGCGGCTGCATTACATGCCTTAATCATTTTAAAACACGTTTTCCGTAATTAATTGCACAAAATTTGCACGTTAAATTGACAGCCCTATTATATTGATGAGGTATTAAGCTCTATCATGTAGATTTACCTAGTGTTCCTGCTCACATGTATCACATCAGTTGAGCTCCACTGGGTTCATCCTGAGCAACACCTTCAGGTTCTTCACTCAATGCTTAAACATTTATTCTGTGAAGACCAAGAACGTTTTACCTCACAGAGTCTAAACAAGACATAATGTGTTTGGTTTCCTTTGGAAAAGATGTGACATAGAAACGCTCTGTAATTTCCATACTCGCACAGAAAGAAGACGCGTTCTCAGCATCACAGATAAGGAGCGGAAGTGAAACGAGGGTCGGACGCTTCTGTCCCGCTGCTGTAGGACACAAACAGAGCGTAATGGGCCGTAAAGCAGCACGAAGACTGAATTATTCAGGTGTTGAATTTCAATAGTGCTGTGTGTTTGGAAAGATTTGGGCTGGATTCTCTTATCTTTTATTGAACACACGCCGGGCGTCCTGACAGTAAAAAAGTGCCTCTCTCTGCAGCTCTTCTGCATGCGCCGCGCGTCACGAGCCGGTGTTAGGGCACAAGCGCGTTCTCTGCCTCCAGAGTCTGACGCACGAATGCAGAATTAGGGACCTTCATTATCATCTGCCTGTCTCTGCTTCTTTCCAGACCACTGAGGAGCTGTCCGATGTGTGTGTTAAGTGTTTGAAGGAGACTCGTCAGAATCACAGCATCTGTACTGAACCATCGTGGTGATGTTTGTCTTCAAGACAGAATATCAGATGCAGGAGACTCTGGATCACTCAATGATTTGACTTGTATTTTATCTGTGTGAGTCCTGCAGAACCAGCGGCCAATGAAGGCATTAGATCACAAAATATCAAGTGTCATTGATTGTAAAGAAAGAAACACAAACAAACACACTTTGTACAGTTTTAAATGTTAAACCAACTGATCTAGTGTTGAACATGAAGACCAAAGTAACTTTTGGACGGAGAACGTTTGTTCTCTCCTCCCTACTTCATTCTTTGACATTCGTTCTTCATTTTCAGCACTATATATTTAATCGCTTAAAAAGGAACAGACTTTTTGCTGTGATCTAATTTAGTGAAATTCAGCCATTTTAAATGAACGAACATGGATGGATGGATGGATGGAAGGAAGGAAGGAAGGATAGATCTATAGATGGATGTATACATATATAGATGGATAGATGGATGGATGTTTATATATATTCAATTCAAATATATTCATATTCAATATATATGTTAGTTTGGTTTGTTTTACAGGCTTTATCCGTATCATACAGATATCATTTGGAGGGACTAGTAATATACAAGTCCTTTATGTTTGTGGAGATTAATGCTTCAGTCCAGATTATTTTTCCATAAAGCCACAACATACACGTTAGAGAGACGACGTCAGATAATGAGACGATCACACAGAACATAATAGCACAGTAACGCACAAATTCATAAAATTAACAAACACGATTGCATTATATGATGTTATGCAGGCCATTAGCTGAAGTACATTTATATAGAAATGACACTGTGGTTCGGTGGTGATTGATTGCTGCGAGCTCCGTGCTGTAGTATGAAGTGTCCGTGTTCTCCAGCGATGTTTCCTGCTGTCCGCTGAGAGCCACTCTTTGCGCCCTCCTCTATAAATGTGTTTCTCTGTTTGATTCTCAGGAGGGCGAGACCCGTCTAACCGGATGGTATCGGGTGGGTCAGTCCACGGGTCGCGTATCAGAATGAAGTGAGCGTCAAAGGCGTAGCTCATTAGCGCTGGTCACCGGCTCCGAGCGCAGCAGGAGAACGAACACAAGTCCAGCGGCACGCATCACTCAAACTCAATAAACCCAAAGTTTCCCTCTGAGCTCTTACTGACACAGACAGACAGCGCTGTGTTTGAGCTCTCCCTGCCACTGTTTGGCTGATTTAATGATGCATGTGGGTTTTGTTCAGAGGCAGTGATGTGAAATGAGCTTCGGCCGCTATAAAGTGCAGCTAGCAGTGGAGTTTCCCAGCGTTTTCTGGGAGAAACATCTACAGAGTGCGACGTGCGGGAGACGCTTCAGGGAGGGAGTTTATCGGCCGCGTGTTATTCGATGATTGCGCGTGAGGTAAGTCACGTGACTGCTGTGTTTTCTGGAAAGCACTGGTGGTTTGTGGGGGTTTATGATGATTCACACACTCAATCACGATTCACAAATCTCTTTCTGGCACTCTTTTTGTCTCTGAGAGATGACAGTGATTTAATATAGTGTGAAACATCAGATTTATTTACTGTTTGTATTTAAAATAGAAATGAATTTGAATGATGCACACTGCAAAGCAAAAGATCCAGTGTTTGAAAAGTTGAGTATTGATCAGTCTCTTCTAACCGCACTGCAAACAGTCAAGTCATCTTTATTTCTACAGCGCTTTATTCAATACAGATTGTGTCGAAGCAGCTTCACAGTGATAAACAGGAAAATGTATAACAGATTATGCTGTAAAGCAGCTCTAAAAGACAGAAGTGTCATTATTCAGATGAATTCAATTCAGGGTTGGTTCAGTTCAGATAGAGCTGCACAATGAATCGTGTTTTAATTGTGATCACGATTTCTGCTTCTCTCGATTTATTAAGCATAACTGCTGGTCTGATCCTAACCGTTGCTGGTTATTTATCCTGAAACAAAGTTTTCTCTTAAATCGATCCATTTTCTGCCCAGTGGTTTACTTAACCTTCCCAACCTGGCAACATGTACGCTGGAGTTTAGTGATCTCTATTGAGATATTCAGAAAAAAGTGAGAAAAGTGTAATACAGTCAGTCTGTTTTCTTTCATGCGGTCGTTTATGCCGTTTGCTGCGACGAAATCTGCGAGCAGACCATGAGAGTTGACAGTCAATTATTGCAATTATTCTGTTGAAATAAATTTTTTAAATGACAATATTCGCGATTACGAATTGTGTTTTTAAGCAAAAAAGCTTCCTCAGTATCTTTGTCTTGTTATCTAGTCAAAATATCTAAACATTATTAAATCAAGATACTGAAGAGGCAAAATCTTTTTTTTCTGAGAAATGTTTTGAAATAAATAACCAATATCTGCCAGTGGGGTCAAAAAAATAAATAATTTAATTTCCAGCGATTCTCAAACGATTCGTTCGAAGCAGTTCTGAGATTCAGTCTCTCTAAACCCCTCCTCTCCATGAGCCTGCTCTGCTCTGATTGGTCAGATGGGCCAGTCTGTTGTGATTGGTCTACCAAGTGCACCGCATGTCGGAAACGATACGGCCATTGCCATAGTTACATATTTTGAACGATCGATAGAAAATATAACATATTATTTATCAAACTTACAGGTGGTGATTCAGTGGAGCCAGCAGGTCCAAATAATCTGGGTACTGATTCATCTTTCAAGAGCAAGTGTTTGTGAATCTCATGTTGAACTCCTTGAGATTAGCGAAGCGGTTGAAGCGGTTGTCAGTAAAATGACGGGAACACAAAAAGATTGCTGTGAATTTAAACACTAATTCTTTGCAGCCTCATCTTTTGGAAGTGAAAATACACAGCGTCTCTCGACAGGATGTGAAAGGTCGAGGTGTTCGTAGAACATCATTATGCAGATGTGTTAGCAGTGACCTGTAGCTGTCACAGAAGTGGTACTGACGACTCGTTTAGGCTGTTCAGAGTTGATCCTTTCTTTTGGGAGACAATAACTGTATTCATCATGTGCTTTCGACTTTATGATCGTTTACATGCACATACAGCTACATTACACACTGAACGAAAGGCAATATTCAAAGTGGTATAATAGCGGCACTTTAAAAGGGAAAACAGGTTCGTTTTTCTGACTTCTTATGTCATTAAGTGTTCAGATATTTGTACTGGAAATCAATACAGAGATAGTGAGTGAGAACAGCTTTTGCAGTGCATTGTATGTATAATTCATATGTATTGTAAGGTCTGTGTGTGTGTTATGGGCTCTGCTGACCTTCAGTCAAACGCTCATCTGCTGGCGTGACTCTAACGCTCCTCATCTGAATAGAAAGAGAGAATCAGCATCTGCAGAGCAAACACTCACGGGTCTCTCTCTCTCTCTGTTTCCGTCTGTCTCTCTCTCTCCGTCTCACCTCTGAGATGCGCTAGTGGATAATGCGAAACAGAATAATTCAGGGCGCAGCAGCTGAGGTTTTGCGTGGGTGAGCTGAAGGTAGAGAAGGAGGCTCTCGCTACAGTTTCTCTCAAATAGAAATGTTAATGACTGGCAAAGGCAGCTGGCACATCAATTTTTCACCCAGTTCCACAAAAAGGAGAGAGAGACTGGAACGGTGGAACTTCTAGACTCTCTCTCTCTTCTGTTTGGCTCTGTGTCCAACTGCACAACAGAATTTGGCTGAATATAATAGGAGCTAAAAGAAGTGGAGACAAGATAAAGAGGGTGAGAAACGATCTGATGTTCTCCTCTCTTTCCTTTGCTGAGCCAGAGAGACAGACAGAAAGCTAGACGGTGGCCTGTCTGTCTGGAGATCCGCTCAGTGTTTCAGGACGTGTCTTTGGTTAGAAAGCAGAATGGTGAAGTGCACGAGGGCCGTGTGCAGGTGAGGGCGGCCGCGCACTAACGCATCAATCTGAGCCCCGTCGCAACAATTACAACACGAGCGTTTCCCTGGAAACAACAGCAGGATGCTGTGCATATTCAGATGCTGCATGTGCTCGGCGCTCAGAATGTCATATTGTTGATGGTGAATTCTGTGGAATCTCTAAAGCCTTTAATCCGTGTTAATGTGCTGCGCGTTTCTGATGCATTAGATGCGATCCTCAGATCATCTGGGGCCGCACACGCCGGAACCATGGGAAGTTACAAACTGTTAGAGTATGTTTGGCAAGCAGAGCACACACTTTTTACTTTGACTTTTTTGCAATAAAGAGACGAGATGAAGAACACAGAGATGTTCAGTCAAAAGCGCAGGGACTTCATACTTGCAGGATGAACCCAAACCAACGCAAAGCGGCCTGTAGCGAGTGTGAAGGGTTTCTGTCAGAACTAGATTCACATTGCCACTGTTTCCTGAAGGTTCTTCTGTACCGAGGGGTTTGATTGAGTTCTGATGATTGACATTTAGTCTAGGGATGTCAATCGATTAAAACGTTTAATCTAATTAATTACACGATGTAGTGATTAATTAATCTAATTAATTGCATGTTAATTACACATCAGATTTGTTAGAGGAATTACCCACAAAAGATCATTTAACACTATTGTGTTACTTGAGAAAACCATGAAACTATCCCTTTAAGTAGTTTTTTATTAATTTTTTTTATTTTATTTTCAGATTATTTATTAAAGGGGTCATATGATGCGATTTCAAGTTTTCCTTTATGTGTTTTTTGAACATTAAAGCATGTCAACATATTCTGTTACACCAAATACACAAAATAATGATCTTTAAAAAAGCATCATATGACCCCTTTATAATGTAAATATGTTTTTTTTTAATATGCTCTAAATAAGTAACTAAAACTGCCAGTAGGAGGCAGTAAATGTTTTAATGAATAACTCATTGAGTCATTCATTCATTTATTCATTCAATTCGTTCTAATGGTTGATTCATTCAGGAATGAAGTAAATGGCTCTCTTTATGAATGGCCCATTGAATCATTGGTTCAGCCGATTCGTTCAAACAATTCGTGACAATACTATGTCTAAAATATAACACAATATTAAGTTCTTATTTACTGAACTGTTGTATAAAATCAGTATTACATTTGCTATTTGGGACAAAAACAGCACTCGTGTGATACTGCACTCGTTGCTCGTGTGATATTGCTTAACTATATGAGACAAAAACTCATACAGGGGCAATTCTCTTGAATGTTAGGGGCATATAACCAAAGCCACTAGAAGGCAAGCCTGCAACCTTTAGCCAAAAATGCATAATGGCTAATGCTAACACTTCCGGTTTGCCAGTGCGTGGGAAAGGAGACCAGAGGCGGTTTTTTTTTTAAATAGATGTCAATGGAGGAGAGGCTTCACTATGCTGAATAAGCAGCTTTTTAGAGGAAACAGCTTATAATTTAATGAATCGACAGCCTATCAGCTAATCTCCAACCTGTTTTACACTAAGCAATACTTTTGGATTGACACCGAAAAAAAGGCCGTTTTATAAGAGAAGTCACTGACTTTTTGCGACAGGTAGGATACAGCTTATGGCACTTCTCCTTCATTCCTATGGGATCCGTAAACAGCGATTGAGTGTCGCACAACTCTGACTGAAATTCAGTGACGTCAAGGCTGTAATGTGATTGTTTATTAAGGCACACGTGATCCAAGCTAACCGTTACGATTTCTCCAATAGTACAGACCCTCTCATCTCCCCATAGTAAGACAATCTCTGATATAACTCATGCAGTGAGTTGTCCTGCTTCATGTTCATCACCAGTCAGCTGTAAAGGTGCGATCGATGACATCAAAGTATCGCGAGAGCTCTAGAGAGAGTAGACGCTCTGCGTGCTTTCATCTCGCGGTACTTTGATGTGTAGAAGAATTTTAACAGGTAATTTTTTTCCGTAACTAATTAATTAGATTAATGCGTTAAACCAATAGCCCCCATTTAGTCATTTAGCTGATTATTAAAATGACAGAAAATAACGTAGAACATCTGATCAATTGAGTTATATATGAGTATATACACACACACACTCATATCTCTCAGCTATCTGCTCTTTCATGCGTGTTATTGTCTCATTGTCTTCTCATCGTTCTTCAGGAGGGTGTCCGGGGTTCGCGTGTGGATGTCATTTC
>NW_015557129.1:157450-158315 GCF_001515605.1 Sinocyclocheilus anshuiensis | reverse complement strand
TGTGTGTGTGTGTGTGTGTGTGTGTGTGTGTGTGTGTGTGTGTGTGAGTGTGTGTGTGTGTGTGCTGGAGATTGAAGACTGGCTGTGTACAGAGAGATAAACGCATGTATAAACCAGTGGAGTCTGACGTCAGCCGTCATTGATCAGGTGCTGCTGTCTGTGATGAAGAGCGATGGATCAGACGGATGAGTGTGACGCTCGTTTGTCTTCTTGTGTCTCTGCAGGAGATTCACACGGTGAAACATGAGATCACGGGTTCCTCTGCAGATCCTGCTGTATGCCACAGTCATCAGAAGTCTGAAAGTGGTGTCCAAGCACGGCTCAGGTAAGAAACACCTCACCTTCCTCATGATGCTCCTCGCTGCTCGTCTGCTGGCCGGATCAGATAGATTCACACGGTGAAACATGAGATCACGGGTTCCTCTGCAGATCCTGCTGTATGCCACAGTCATCAGAAGTCTGAAAGTGGTGTCCAAGCGCGGCTCAGGTAAGAAACACCTCACCTTCCTTATGATGCTCCTCTCTGCTCATCTGCTGGCCTGATGGGATCGTTTGACCGGCGTCTCATTGTAGTTTGTGATTCTGGAGACAGAAGTCAATCTTCTTCACTGATTCTTTGCAGCTTCTTTGAAGTGTTTCTGGTTGGAAGTGTTTTTGAGTTTCTCTGGAGGTTAAAATGTTCTCGCTGTTCTTCTTCAGATCAGTGTGTTAGTTCTGCTCATCACCAGATGACAGGTGAAGCTCTTGGGTTCTGTGTTCAGTGTGTGGATGTTCTTATGAAGATTTTCTCGAGGCATCAGGTTTTTGAAGTTTGTTTGTGTGTGTGTGTATTAGTGTGTGTGTGTGTGTTAGTGTGTGTGGGTGG
>NW_015557129.1:153155-157282 GCF_001515605.1 Sinocyclocheilus anshuiensis | reverse complement strand
GTGTGTGAGTGTGTGAGTGAGTGTGTGTGAGAGTGAGTGAGTGAGTGAGTGAGTGAGTGAGTGAGTGAGTGAGGTGTGTGTGTGAGTGTGTGTGTGTGTTTAGTGTGTGTGTGTGTGTGTGTGTGTGTGTGTGTGAGAGAGTGAGTTAGTGAGTGTGTGTGTGTGTGTATTAGTGTGTGTGGGTGTTTAGTGTGTGTGTGTGTATTAGTGTGTGTGTGTGCGTGTGTGTATTAGTTTGTGTCTGTGTATAGTTTGTGTTTAGTGTGTATTAGTGTGTGTGTGTGTGTTTAGTGTGTGTATTAGTGTGTGTGTGTGTTTAGTGTGTGTGTGTGTGTGTATTAATGTATTAGTGTGTGTGTGCGTGTGTGTATTAGTGTGTGTGTGTGTATAGTGTGTGTTTAGTGTGTGTGTGTGTAGGGCTGCAGAGCCGTGTCTGTTGTCCCGCTGAGGTCCAGATGGCCGCTCCGGTGTCTGTGGTGGGAGCGTCTCCTCTGCTATTATCAGGACTAATCTGCAGCAGTGGGGTGTGACGGCAGGCGTATTGCACACATCACGTGGGAACATACTGAAGGTGGAACCGCAGGAGAAACACAGCTAACATGATGAATGAGATCCCTGAGGAACAACAAACACAGCCTGATGGGAGGTCCATCTGCACTGGGATCAGCTCATGTGACAAACGGCTGCTGGACGGTAAAAGCAAAGCGACGCGGCGGACGCTGCTTTAATGTAAGGCTTTCTGTGGCGTCGTCCCGCTCAAGTCAGGATGTGACCTTTTAATGGTATTTACTTCCTCTTATCTGTAGAGCAAAAGGTCAGGTATAAATCGACCCGCGTCACACCTGGAGAATTGGGTTTATGTGCCGCCACGTGAATATTGAGAGCGTCCAGCAGTGCCGGTCCATCACAGCATCGTATACATTATACACTGCAGAGCTGTGCTTATTTTGTCTTCTGGGAAACATCTGCTCTAAGTAAGAATATGCAAATATCTCCTGTAGCTCCTGAAGGCCAGTAATAAGTGAAAATATAAGATCTTTGAACGAAATTACAACAATGTACACCGATCATCCTGTTCAAAGACTCCTAAAGCACTGTGTTTGCGTCCTGAGCGTCAGTGCATTATAATAGTTGTGTTTGAGTGTCTCAGTCGTTCTCAGTGTGAAAGATGAACCTCAACATCATGCAGTCACTGCTGGGAAGAGCGCAAATGTGCAGAAGAGAATATGCAAAGTGAATATAGTGCACAATGGACACTATTTCAGCAGCTTTACAGTAACATTACAGTAATAATGACTTAAATTCTGTCTCATCCTTATTTAAATATTCAGTTGTATAAAGAACATGATGCATTCATGTATTTAACCCCAGTGCTCAGCTCTCGTCTGGATATACAGCAGCACACTTCACTCCAGCTCATTTAGTAGTTCGGTCAACATGAAGCTGAAGGATATTGATTGAACTGTAAAGTGAAGGATTATTTGTCTATAAGGTCCGTCCGTGTTGTTCAGGCTGCGGTCGCATCTGACCGGTTATTAGCAGTGCTTCGTTATTCATGAAGTCCTTCTTCAGATGCAGGTGCTGGTGACCACACTGCTGTAGTCCAGCTGGCAGCAAATGCATATGAAATACTGATGAACGAACATGATTTATTCTGTGAAGACAGAGGAGATCACCGAGACGACCATCAGTCATACAGTTTAGAGACAAATGAGACCCAGAATGAGAGACATGTGACATGATGTCCTGTTTCTGATTGTATCATGTGATCTCAGATTCTGATGTTTTGCGTATGAATGGGTTTCCCAGAATATATGAGACAAACCATTCCCGTCTGAAACCAAACCTTAGAAAGAGAGAAAGAGAGCGTGGAATCTGAATGTGCTATAGTTTTGTGAATCCTCCTGATGTTCAGCATATCTTCAGTGCTTCAGGAGTCATTCAGGCTGCTTCACATGATGAGATCTCTGCTCATTTTCTCTTGGATTTTACTGTGATTGTTTTAGTTCTATCAGCAGAAACATTATTTTTTTCAGCTGATGCATCTGTTTTCACGGAGCAAACACACAGGTCTTCATATTTGCACAGATTACACATCTGTTAAAATACATGTGCTTTGCATGTTCCTTGACCAGCTCAGCATGAGTGAGAGACGTTCAGAGCGCTGATGTTAATGAAACACCTGAGTGAACAACACCATTATGCTTTTTCAGAAGAAAAAACCCTCGTGCATCACATATATTAGAGCAAAAACCGCTGAGATCCTCATTTGTAAATGCTCACCTCATGATAGGAACAGTATGGTGATAATATAGAGGTGACAGCCAGTGTTGGGGGTAATGGAGTTACGTAATCAGGTTACTTTTTTCAATGCATTACTTTTTAATTTACAAGAAAATATACTTTTCAATTTTTAATTTACAAGAAAATTACTTTTTCAAATAGTTTTCTCATGTATTGACTTTATTTAATGCCATTTTATTAACCAGTGTCTTTGCTTCTGACTTTCAGTGATCCAATTCCAGTGTGTTTGTTTCTTCTTTTATTGCTGAAGAGTGTTGAACTTTCTTCTCCTGAGTCCTATTCTTCATGTAATCCAGAATGGCAGCACAGCTGAAGGTTTCTTTGAGCAGCGCGCTCTACTGTACAGACGTGAATGTACATTTCCTTCAGCCTGAGGATTATTCATTTCACTTTTGGTGTGAAAGGGCTTTTACATTTGCCAAAAATTGAAGTTTTTATATTTAAAACAAACAAGCAAGCCCAGCCCAGATAAGAAAAAGTAACGAATTCCCATAAAAAGTAACACAATTAGTTACTTTTTTTAGGGAGTAACGCGATATTGTAATGCATTACTTTTAAAAGTAACACTGGTGACAGCATCGTCCTATGTGATGTTCTGTGTTTGTGATACAGTGGACGGCGCTGATATCAGAGCGATCTATCATCGGATCTGCAGTCATTAGTCTGCTCATCTTCATCAGTATGATGTTCAATAGACTGAGTTGATATTCACACGCCTCTCATAATGATCATCTATCAGCCGCGACCCGCTTCATTGCTCCTCTGATGATTGAAGCAAATACTTGAACAAGACTGAGTGCTTCTGGTTTCTCTTTGACCTAGAAAGTCACAGGGAAACCGCACTATATTCACCACTAACACTCATTTGTGTGACATAATATTGTAGTGTATTCTGATATTCATGAATGTGTAATATTGATCTTCTAGCAGCTGTTTTCTCAGTGTCTCATGAGAAAAGCATGTGATGCTCTTATATTTGTCGCTCTGCGGTCTGTGACGTCACTAGTGATTGTGTTGCATGACATCATCAGAGTCATTAGTCACATGACAGGCTCCGCTGATTGGCTTAGAAAATGTGTATTAGTTTTATCACAGTCTCATTTCTCCTGTCCTGGAGTGGCTGAAGTAAAAGCATCTCGTCTCTGATGGATTGAGATGCTCCAGGAATGGGTAGGATATACTTCAACGTAAGACTGTGGTAAACGGTGTCAGGATCAATGTATCAGTTTCCGTTCAGGTCAGGAGTCTGTTCTGCTCACACAAACACATACATACTAATGAACAAAGAGCCGCTAATTAGATAAGACAGGGATTGTTTCAAACAAGGCACAACAGCACGGCACAGATTCGTCGCCTTATAATTGATATTAAAGGCTGTTAAATACGGTGACGGGCGGACGTGATCTGTCACCAGAACAAAGAAGCACGATGAAGAGAGAAACGTGTCAAACTCTCAGTGACGTTTTGTTATAGATGTCGAATTCGCTCGTTAGTTAAAGCGATGAGACGTTCAGATGCTTTGGTCCCATTCCTGTTTTCAGCAAGAGCTTCTCTGGGAAGATATAAACCCGTCTGTCGGTAGGAGACCGCGGGAGATACGAGCATATGGTGACACAATTGGAACAAATAAAATTTGTGAGTGCAGGTTTTCAAAGCTGGAATCTATTCTGCAAATTAATTTATAATTAGATTTTCCTCTCTGGTCAATTCCTTCAATTCCCCACCAGTCGCTTTATTGATTTCTGTTCATGGGACACACAACCATCCCACAGCACCAATACACACACACACACACACACACACGCACACACATTCGCATACAC
>NW_015557129.1:151988-152736 GCF_001515605.1 Sinocyclocheilus anshuiensis | reverse complement strand
TCTCTCACACACACACACACACACACACGCACACTCACACACACACACACACACACACACACTCACACTTACATACACACTCAAATAAATGGAAATATAATGGTTGTGTTTTATAGAGGCAGTGGTTGATGTGTGTGGTGGTTTATGGTCTTGTGGGTCGGTTAGTCTGGTCAGTATAACAGCTTGTTAATATAAAACTGATTGATGTGCCGCTCTTCATCACTCGAAAAAGTGACACATTTCTCTTCAGAAAATAGATCTGTTTTCTAAATCATCATGATTTGATGCGTATGAAACTCCAGCGACGTTCAGCAAGAGCATTAAACATCCATAATACATCATTCCAGCACAATTTCGCGTGAATCCGGCCCTAATGACTGAAAATAGACAGGAAATTTTGTGGTTTATTTTGTGGGTGTCAGAAAGGCTGTGTACGCAAAGAAAACTGCTGAAGACAGAATCCTGGAAGTTTCTGGCTTTTCTTCCACTGAATGCACCGATAAATTGCTTTCTTCTTTCTGGAGGCTTTGACAGGAAATCACGGCTCGCATTGCTTAGCAGAGATGATTTGACAGTTTGGTGAGACAGGCGGCTAGAGCTGGACGCGGCTGAGATTTTGTGGTTGGAAAAGCACGTCTGATGATCGATACAGAAATGTGTCTTCAGCGGGGGAGAGAACGTCTCAGGTTACTTATGTAACCATGGTTCCCTGAGTAGGGAACGAGACACTGCGTCCTCTAGGGGCCGC
>NW_015557129.1:151395-151839 GCF_001515605.1 Sinocyclocheilus anshuiensis | reverse complement strand
GTTGGTGTTTTTTCAATGTATGCTTCAGACACGGGTCACGACGAGGCGTTCCCCATAGCGGCCCCTAGAGGACACAGTTCGAAGTTCCCATGAAAGGGAAACACACGAGTGTCTGCTCGCTGCTGTCATAAATGTTTTGATGCGTCAGACGCTGAGCTGCTCTGCACCGACCTCACGTGGGTTACAATCTGAGTATTTATTCATTCATTATGCACAGCCGTTTCTGTTTCCTCAACACGATCTGTCATTGGTCAGGCAGGCTGATAGTCCCGCCCCAAACTCATGTCATTGGCTGAATCAGAAGCTGACACTTCACTCAAACAGACAGATCAATGTTGTGAAAGTGTTTGCTCTCTACCAATGATTGAACATGAAACTGACACACAATTGTGTGTGTGTGTGTGACTGTGTGTGTGTGTGTGTGTGTGTGTGTGTGAGTGAGTG
>NW_015557129.1:144079-150420 GCF_001515605.1 Sinocyclocheilus anshuiensis | reverse complement strand
AGTGAGTGAGTGAGTGAGTGAGTGTGTGAGTGTGTCTGTGTTTGATTCCCTCTTCATTTGTGGACGTTTGTTGTGTTCTTGTTGGTGTTTCACGATCAGCAGCTGAAGGTAATTCATCTCTCTTCATATTTCATGTGACAGTTTCATTTCTGCAGCGTAATGATCTTTAATCATGCGTGATCATCTAACACATCATGTCTCGTCTTTGGCCTTTAGTAGCATCAGACGTGTGTGTCGGTCCTTCAGGCCTTTAGGGAATATAACTGTGATGTTGTTAATTCTGTTTGTCCATTATTGGCTAATGGGCTCTTCAACACGCGTGTTTGATGATGAGAAAGTCATTGAGTGTCTGGTGATCGTCTGCTCTCGTGTGCCGTCACGTATGAGCGGATTATTACAGCTACACGCATTGATCTGTGTTCAGTTTTACTGAGCTGCTCGACAAACGAGAGCCTGACGCGCTCCTTATCCGTCGCTGGAGTCTGCGCGCTTGTTTTCCTTCAGACGGCAGAAGAGCGAATCATTCTGAAACAGATAAACGCTCCTGAATGCGTGTGAATGTGTTCGTAGAGACAGACTCGTATTTGTGGCCAATTCTGCAGATTAAATGTGCTGTTGCTAATGAGCTTTAGGCAGTGAAGGATTCGGATATTGAGGAGCCATTACTGCTTCTCTACACACGTAATTGTAGAAAATCCACAACAGCTTTCACCAGCGCAAGCTTTCAGTGATTTTACTCGCTCCAAACGCTTGACTTCAGTAATGGATGATGTGAACGGTCAGAACCGGGGTTTTGTTTTCCTCAGAGAGAGGATTTCCCTCACAAACATACGTGGACGAGACACTCAGAGTATCAGGTTTTCTTTCAAACCATTACCTTAATATTGAATCAAAACCATAACATTTTAATATAAATTTTTAACAAAAATAACACCTTTTAATCATCACAAATAGTGGTAGTCAAATTAATTCATAAATCTCTTCACAAATCTATCTTTTAATATGTAATCAAATGAAAATATAACAGTATGTAAAATTTGTGTTTCTTTTCAAATAAAGTGCTTCACAACAGAGTTTTACTGCTAAAACAAGTTAATATTTTATAATTATAATTTGAATATTTGTACAGCCCTAGACTTGATATATTAATTCAACAGTTGCCAAAATTTTACATTATACATGAAAGCAAAAACATTGTTTTGTTTTTTTCATGCATTGAGATGTTGGGCTTTTTGGCTTTTCATAATGTGAGTAGTGGGAAGAAAACATTAAAAGTACACATTTAAGTATTTATTTTTTGAACTTTATCTGTTTTCCTCTGTAGATTTCAATCCATATCTTTAAAGAGGTTTTTTTTCTCTTACATACAGCAAACTTTACAGTTTTATTCCTATATTCATATCTCTATTCTGAATTCATTCCTATCTATATTCTGAAGGCTTTTACTGAGGGGTTTGTTTAGATATCATTTACACTAATTTATATGACATTTTATTCCTAGAAACATGGTTGCGTTGTGTAAATCATACGGCTCTGCGGGTGGAAATATCCCTCAGATGCACAGAGAGAAGCTCTTTTCATTCGGGCCAGTCAGGAACTGCTTAGCAACACCCTAGCAACAGTCCCAGCACACACACAGTCATGACGATCAGTGTGTTCTTCACACACTCTCGTCAGGTCATATGGGGATTGATCTTCTCAGCGGTGTCCCCGTGAGCGTCCGGCCCAATCAGGCATCGACTCATCGGCGGCTCGCTTACACATTTAGCTCCCGTAGTTTGAGCTGCTGTGAACATTGATCCAACACAAACGCTATGAGCAGCGGCTCCTATTGATCAGATCGCATTCACTCGCTCTGCTGCGATATCAAGCACGGGAGATTTGTCCTCATAATCCCAACCATTGATTCCAATTATCCCGACATCCTGTTATCCTGTAGTGGCTGAGCTGGATTTGTCAACAGGAAAGCATTTGACTTCCTTTTTGTTTACCTGCAGAAACACAAACCTACACACGGTTGTTTTACACGGAATGGAAATGGAGTTGCGTTTTGGGAAAATCCATTCACCATTCCAGTTCCAGTGACTGTAAACCTGCATGAAGTTCTCAAACTGCAAAACATGGTGTTCTCCATCAGTGTTTTCCCAGTTTTCCAGTGCAAACATCTAAACATTCTGACACACTGACGGATTGCAAAATGACATAAAGATGAGACGTCTTGAGAATTTCAGATCAAAACTGAGTTCATGCCCAAAATCTCATCAATGGCGCTAGAAGAATTAGCTGGGTTTCTCTAAAAATTAAGAGGATTTTTCTGATGTCCCTGACAGATATTTGTTCCTAATTTTGAGTTTCTTAGAAAACAAGACTCTTCTGTCATTTTGCATGTCCAGTAAACGCATCTTGATTTAGATATTTGAACTGGAAAACAAGACAAAGATACTGAGGAAGGATTTCCTATCTGTTCCCACTCTCGAGAGCGCTTGATTGGCTGTGCGCTCGTTTACATCTCAGTGAAGGCAGAGCTTGAGGTTTGGCTGGAACATGTTAAAGGTTTATTTAATCATGTTTTAGGCAAGCTGTTGATGTCACACACTTCTCAAACAGAAAAACGATCAGCTCCCGTGTTTAATGTCCAGTTGACCTGGCGTGATCTCTGGAAATCGAGCGGCTGGTTCACAGCGAGACACACTGGAGCGCTTGTGCTCTGCTCTAGAGCCGCTGCGCCACACGGGGAGCCTTTGATCTCATGACAACAGTGTTATGAAAATTAGGTGGTTGAATACGTTTGCATATATTGCATATGCATAAACATCATTAGCGTCAATAGAGACTCAATTATGAGGACGAGTGTTTGGAGCAAACATGTCTAAACTCTCTAGCAGCTGTACGCGCGTCTCAGTTGTCGGTCCCAGTCCCCACACACTTGCGTTAGCATTAGCATTATGAGCTGTCTGTTTGGAAACACTGTGTCCCAGTCTAAAGCAGCCGTTTCTGGAAGCACACGAGTCTGTCTTCATGTTGACTTCAACCAGTGTGGTGCAGGTGCTGCCGGCGCAGGCTTTTGTTGGATGCTCATTTGTCTGACAGTTGTATACAATTATAAATAAATAGAATAAAACATAGGCTAAGTTTAAGTTAATATTAATTGACATACATTTTAGACACAATATTGTCAACATCGACTGATTTTGATCCAAACAGTCACAGCAGAACATTTGTGTCTCCAATCGACAAGTCAAGTCACCTTTATTTCTATAGCGCTTTATACAATACTGATTGTGTTAAAGCAGCTTTACAGTATCAAACAGGAAAATAGATTGTCAATAATGCAAGAAGACATTTTTCCAGTTAAAGTCAGTTCACAGATGATTCAGGAATGTCATCATCCAGTTCAGCTCTCTTTGGTTACTGAATGAATCAGCCATTTTGATCGAATCGTTTGAATTAATATTGCATTTTGCAAAAAAAATTTATATTTGCATTTTTTCCAACATTTCATATTTCTGTATTTAGCAAATTTATCTCATAATATTATTTATGCAGTTGTAAACAGTCTGTGTAAATACATCTAGTGCAAAGATGGATTTTGTCTGATTTATTAGATTGGTTACAGCCCTATAATGTCTTAATATTATAATTACATTTATTAAATATATTTGAACATGTAAATGAAAGGGGACACACATATTTAAATAGGTTAGAAACAATGCCTTTATAAAGGTAAAAATTGTTTTAAATTCCTTCCCTCAGTTGAAAAGTTCTGGAAGAGTGTTTGTCACTGCTCATAGGTTTGGGATTATCTTTCAGTTTTTATTCCGGCTGCATCCTGCAAAGTGTTTTCTTCCTTTTTGGTGTTACAGAAATGCTGTTTTAGTTAGACCAACACAGACTAGTCTAAACCGGTTTTGTGTTTGTGTGTGTGTGTGTGTTCCCTCGTTGAAGCGTGTTGAATCCTGTTTGGAAGCCAAGTCGCTGGTTCCCGTCAGACTCTCAGCATGTGGCTCTTTAAGGACACACACACAAGCGAACGTTTGAAAACACGGTGTCCGTCTGGCGCTCTGGAACACTGTGCGCTTGTTCCCTTAATGAACGTCTTCTTTAGACGACAGTCAGCCCGTTTCCTTCCGTGAGCAGGACGCCAGCGCTGGGCTTTTCTCCTCCTTCACTTGCGTCTGTTTTGGGTCACACACGGCTCGCTGATCCGCCCCGCTGCATGATGGGAAAGTGGCATTCAGCAGCCGATTTAGTCACGCCTGTTTCTAATGAAAAGAAAAGAACCCGTCGTTTCCTATTTTTCAGGTCAGCTGTGGCGTGTCCTCAGCTCGTTGTTGGAGTTCGTTTAATTGCGTCTGAACCGCAGTGATTTCTCCTGACGGCTCGCTCCCGATGTCTGTCAGATTTATCCTGCTGGATTTTTCTCTCTCCTGTGTGCTGAATGTTTAATACGCTGCTCAGTTTCCCATGATTCCCTGCTGTTTCAAACGCTCAGGACCTGCAGGTCGATGAATTCTGCATGTCACGTTCAGATGTGTCTGGCGTTCTCATGAGTGTCCTCCTCCTCCTCGCGAGTCTGCTTCATCTCATGACGGATGACTTTCGTGTGACTCTTTCTAATCCGCGCTGCTCTTTTAACTGATTGGAAATCATCCGTCACGCCGTACGCGCAGATGAGTCAGTGCTGATCTCGTGTGCAGGAGGACCGTTTGTGTTTTAGCTGCACTGAAGCATGTAAATGTGAGTTTGACCGTCTCTGACGCGCATCACGTTTAGCTTTATCTGCTGGATTCGACTGACGAGTCTCTGTCGCTCTGTTTGGACAATCAGATTCACACGAGGACGGGATTTTGACATTTACAGTATTTTCTCTCACCATACAGGACAAAGTTGCTGGTCAAATGAGCGGTTAGGGTTAGCGTCTCCAGACATGTACCTGTTTTTGTAATTCGTGTTGCTTGAGGAAAAGAGAGACTCACATCTGAGACACACTTTTGAGTACGACATGTTCACAGTTCACCCACAGATGATCATTCTGCCATCATTTACTCGCCCTCCTTTAGTATCAAACCTGTGTGAGTTTCTTTATTCTGTGGAACACAAATGCAGATCAGTGCGGTTCAGTGTGGTTTGTTTTCCCAGTGCTCTTCAAGATATCCTGTAAGTGATGGCAGAATATTCATAAACCGGCGTTGAGTATCCCTTTAATGTAAATGCGTTTGTGTGTGAGGTTTTGTGTTATATTTTAGCTGTGATCGTGTTCCTGGACTGTAAATCTATCTTCAGTAGGCCTACAAGAAGACGTTTTTACACTTTCACACAGGACATTATTCGAAGTTTGCTTTGACAAGCTTTTCTTTTTGCAGTTCAATGAATTTCTTTGAATTTGATTTCATTTTAAATCTGCATCCTGTTTGTTACCTGAGTTCAAATGTAATAAAAATTCAATACAAATTGAGGATATTGAAAGGCATTCTCACCCTGATCGCGATCAAGACCTTCTGTATCTCCAGTGAATGATTATTAAAGGTCTAAACATTTCTATAATTCAGACCTTTCGCACGAGCGCTTGGTTTTACAGTCAGCCTCCTCACGGCTCATTTATCATCAGCGATCACATACTGCATGTGCTTCCTGTTGACAAATAAAAGATGCACAGAAACACGGCTAAAATGAAGCTGATGAAGAGTGGTTGTGAAATGCATCTGTATGTTTACAGCTGTATTGTCTCAATGTGAGTTCACATCATCTGCAGTGTTTGTGACAGATTACTTATGACTGGAGTAGATGAGGATATGATCAATATGAGTTTATCATTGGACAATTCTTAAACAATTAATCCTCATTCTTATGACATTCATATGGAAAACAAATAGGTCTATTGTAAGAGTTGAATCGTGTTAGTGATGTTTTCGTGACACAGAGCTGCTGGTGTTTCCACCTTACCTGTAGGTATCTGCGCAGAAACATCGAGAACACGAGCACCAGGGAAACAGTGAGTGTGCACTTTATTTCAGACACAGAGAAGGACTTCCTGTGCGGCGTGATGCGTTTCCTGCAGAGAGATCTGTCAGGTGAAGCCGCAGGATTGTGTGTGTTTGTGTGGCGCTGCATTGATTGGCGTGTGTGTGAGCGTACTTTTGTGGGCCGTGAGATTATGATGCTCCAGACGCATCTGCATGCTGCATTTGGCGGGACAGATTAGTGCTCACTAAAGCGTTTAGGACGATTTCCTTTGATCTGAGCGAGAGGAGGAGGATTACAGCGTGTTTCTGTCTCAGACCGACGTCAACAAACATCAGCCAGATGCTCACACACACACTCACACACACCCACACACACAC
>NW_015557129.1:118167-143971 GCF_001515605.1 Sinocyclocheilus anshuiensis | reverse complement strand
GCGCACACACACACACACACACACACACACACACACACACACACACACACACTCACACTCACACTCACAGACACACATTCATACACTGTCTGAGATCTTCATTAATGATCTCTTGCGAGGGACAAACTACAATTAAACATCCTCTCTAATTAAGTGACCATTGTGTGTGTGTGTGTGTGATCAATCACCAGATCTCATCAGTTAAATGGCAGCCAGTTTCCAAGGAAACCCGTCAGAGAGAGAATTAGGATGAAACTATGAGTCAAAGATCAGACGACGGTGAAGTTTCCTCACACTCACGTTCCTGTCAGATCTGATTGAGTGTTTCTCTGAATCTGTGCTGGAACCAGCGTAACATTTATCTGCAGCGGTAGTTAGGGGTCAGTAACTAGTCATCATAGTTATATTAACAACAGGGTGTTTTTTTAATAGTTGGAAGATGAATTCCTGGCCTTGCTGCTGATTCATTCAGTAGATCATTTATGCATGAAAGTATGTGCATAAACCTGCAATCAGAATGAAAACTGAACTATTTTTCAGCTTATTTTCAGTGTCTTTCTGTCGTTTATGTTTAACAGAAGTTGTGCGACGGGACTTTACTAGCGCATGAGCCTCGGTCTGTTCATTTCTGTAGATGAATTCACTAAATCTCTCCTGCATGTTATAGTAAACGATTATGAAAGGAAAGATTGAAACTGTGCTCATTACCCACAATCCTGCAGTGAATTACAGGCTCTGGTTCAGTTACGCAGATTTGATTCTGCTGCTGTGATGGAAGTTTCCTAGAGACTCAGCACACGTCTATTGTTTGGTTGTTTGTGTTTGTGTGTGCGTGTCGAGGGAGATTAACCAGTCGAGTGTGTGTGTGTGTGAGAGATGAGTGTGTGTGTGCAATCGGTCTCTCTCGAGACAGACGTGAACTCCGGCGCTCGAGCAGCCGATAGCGACGCTGTGAGTTCTGCTAATTACTAACCGCAGGCCGATAAGACGAGCTGGACTCTGATAACGTCCCTGAGAAGATGAGCTCGTTGTCTCAGCGAGCAGATCGGAGACGATGAGGAGATGTGAGACGCGGTAGCAGCGTTTAGCTCTGGAGACTCTGTCAGGTTCTCTGTGCAGGGTTTCTGCAGGTCTTAAAAAAGTCTTAGTTCACCCTACAAAGGTCTGAAATCTGAGCAGAAAGTCTAAAATTCATAAAGTCATGAATCTCAGTATTTCTGTCTTGTTTTCCAGGTGAAATATCTAAACAACCTTAAATCAAGAGACATTAACTGGAGATGCAGAATGAACAGAGTCTTGTTTTCTGAGAAATTTATCAAAACAAAGTGAGTTTATGATTAAAACGAGAACAATCATCTGTCAGTTGTAAACGAAAACTTGTTTTCTTTTTGAATTAAGTCGATTTTTCTGATTCCATTGGCAGATATTTGTTCTTTTAATCATAAACTCACTTTATTTAGGTCAGTTTCTCATAAAAACAAGACTTCTTATTTTCGTCATTTTGCTTCTCAAGTAAAAGTATGTTGATTTAAGAATCTTTAGACATTTGCACTGGAAAACAAGACAGAAATACTGAGGAAACACTTTTTTTGCAGTGTGATCAGAAGATACAGTAACAGTTATTTCCATATTCTAGTGTTTGTGAGCAGAAATATTCAAGCCCTAAGCTACTTTCTTGTAAAATTAATAAAAAAATAATGTAGGTGTGTTTACTTTAAAGTGTTGCTAATACAAGACATGTACATTAAGAGAACATACTGATGTATTGTGTGTTCCATTCAAGTTATTCCCTAAATTGAAAGAAATGCAGAAACCAGTCCTGCGGGCAGTAGTGAAGGTGAAGCTGCTCTCGATCTGTGGCTGTCCGCACAAACGCTCTCTCAGCGTGTGAAGCTCTCGGGACGTGTGTGTGACGAGCGGTTTGGTCTTAAGGCTCGCGGTCAGACGGGCCTCATCAATGATACATGGAGATCTGAGCGCGGATGGAGACGCGAGAGGACAGCTCTCTGAAGCGAGTCCCTGGGGTCGTGCTTGTGCGAGTGCTTTGTCATGTCAGATCGATGATGTGATGCTAAACCCACCTGACAGGAACTGCTTTTGCTCTCCCATCTGACATTAGTGTTATTAGTCCTGTTGTGTTTTTATACGCACCAGGCTTGTGCAGAATTCAGAAATGATGATTATTGGCCTCAGAAGTGTGAATGTGAATCGAATTGGCCGAAAGACAAATTTACTGAATTGAAATGCAACACAGTCACACAAAGCTTAATGATGACATACATAATCACAACATTAATATTTACTTTGACTAATTATGTCTGTTTATCCCCTCATGTGGAGAAACATTATGATTAGATGTATTTCAGTAAACTAAATTGAAAAATGATTGAATACACTTGGTTTTTTGAATAAGAACAAGCCCATAATAAACTCAAATCCAAACGCATTATTTTGGAAATAAGCTACATACCAAAATATCATGACCTGCACCTGCTTACTTCATTAACTCCTTTAACTGAATGGCTTTATGAGCCGAGCCCAAACAACAAGCCCAAAGACGCTTAATAATGGACATGGCAACCCTTCTAGAACACGCTCTGAAAGCAGCCTTCCAAACATAAACAAAACGCCACGGCGGTTTAGAGAAAAGCACCGAACATGGCGAGTCTTTGCTCGCTGTAATATTACTTTAGTTAAAAACAGCAGATACAAATGCGAGAGATGCCAGCACGTTGCTATGGTTACAGTGGTGTCAATCATCACAGTTTCAATGTGAGTTCTGTTCCGTACTCACACAAAACTGACCCTAGATAGCACAGGTACGTCTGCAAGACGTCTGTTAAAGATCGCTTCATCTGGAAAGCATCTGCTGTGTACAAACATCTGATAGACGTCTCTAAGATGTCAGTTTTACATCATAAACATCTTAAAGACATCTTCTAAACGTCTATTTGACATCTGATAGGAAACGTCCTGTAGATGTATTGCAGATGAGCAAACACTCTAAAAAACAGTCTTGCAGATGTAATGCAGACGTCAGATAGATGTATGTGTGCTATCAGGGTGTGTACATGGCCTTTGAATTTCTTTCCATTTTAGTTCTATTTTCAGGTTTCTGGAAAGAAAATCACATGAATTGCTCATTGATTCCCTGGATTCTGATGCTTCATCAGGATGAAACGAGCCTCCAGAAACGTTCAAGAGGATCTTCACCTGCAGCGTGGCGAAAGCTCCAGGGCTTCGGGACTTTATTCTCGTCTGTTCTGCTCGTATTGAGGCGTGTTCGACGTCGGGACCCTCGAGCGGCTGATTCGGGTCAGAGTTTCAGACGTCATTTAGGTGATGATGAGAGGCTCATCCACACACGAAAGCGCTGTGAAAGGATCTGCCTTCTCCTCATGAGGGACACGCTGGTCCTGTAGGGAAGGGAACAGCCGTGAGAAGCTTATTAAAGATGAGATAGCAAGCGACACTGAGCCCAAACGCTCGAGTGCTTCTGTGCTGTGCTGAAACATTGTGACTGTAAGTGACCCAGTTTCTGTCCGCACAGCTCAGTCTCGTCCCAACACTCGGAGGAATATTCCAGTCAATGCAAACGCTAGCAGCTCTTTCTGTTCACACATGAAAGCCGCTAAAGCTAATGTGCTAAACCGTGCCAACAGCATCTCATCCAGTTAAAATACCCAGATGTGGACTGACAGTTGAACCGCATGTGTGATAATGACGAGCCTGAGCGTCTGATCGCTCTGAAGACGCGTTCCTGCTGTTTGTTAGGTGGAGCATCACTAGTGCTAGTGCTCATATAGACACGTCTTCATCTGGAAAACATTTGCAAAGAGTCTGAGACATTTCCTGACAGATGTTAAATAGACATTTAGAAAATGTCTTTAAGCTGTTTATAATTTAGAATTAATGTAAAACTTGCTTTGATCAGATGTTTTTACAAAGACTTTATCAGACAAAGTGATTTTTCTTGGAGACATAAATGTGATTTCCGGGTGGTCATTGAACGACTTCAGGATATTGTGTTTGTTGCACAAAGTATTTGTATACTTAAGAAATATTTAAAAATGTTTACGTCTTTGCACAATATAAATCAAAATAAAACAAGTGGCAAATTATAGCAAAAGTACACTTTTTTGTCAAAACATTTGAGAAAATTAAAAGAAAATGAAGATAAAAAGTTCTGGACCCTTTCCGATCATCAGTGTTTGGATCATGTTGATAGTAAGTGTGATCCTCCACACGTGTAATAAAGAGCAGCTGGTTAAAGTTAGGGTTAGAGTTGAGAACAGCTCTGGCATCATTTGAGAGCAGATGCCACTTGGTTTGATGTTTTGTATCTAATGCAACAAAACTCAGATTTACTTTTTAAATACATTTTTAAATCATTTTAAAATATTTTAAATTCCTTGTTTTATTGTTGTGATTATTTTTTTATGATTATTTTACTTCCTTTTATGTAAAGCACTTTGAATTACCATTGTGTACGAAATGTGCTATATATATAAACTTGCCTTGCCTTGCCTTTTGGGTGATCCCATATGATGCAGATGCATATCTTTAACTTTCATTCATACGTGTGTCTGTGATTCTCCCTGTGAGTGTGTTGATTCTCCACTGGCTTCAGTCGGTCTGATTAAACAAGCAGTGGAGGTTCTGACACATGTGACCTGATGTTTGGATCCAGTATTTTCAAGCATCTCTCAAAAGTGTGCCATGATGTCGAGTGTTTTGTGGGTTTGTGTGTTTGTGTGTGTCAGCGAGGGTTAAATCAGGAATATCAGATGTCGAAGTGTCTCTCTCACTCTGTCTGCCTGTCGGCTGTTTCAATAATTCATAGAGGTGCTGACAAAAGTGTGAGTGCTGGATCCAGACCTGAGCAGAGCTGCTCTGCAGGTTTAATGATGGTGTGGTGTGTCAGCATTAAGTGGCCTTCGTGTGTAAAATGTAACTTTCTCCTGTGTCTCTCTCGCACTTCTTAAGCCACATTCCCCTGGTGTGTGTGTGTGTGTGTGTGTGTGTGTGTGTGTGTGTGTGTGTATGTGTAAGTGTGTGTGTGTATTTGTGAGAGTGGTGTCGTGGATCTGAGGCCAGTGGCTCTTCTGTCCTGGGAGGCGTTTCAAGCTCTGAGGGCCCTTGTCAGGGAGCAGCGGGTCTGTTTGGCTCAGATAGGACACGTTCACTTCAAAGTCTGGGTTAACCCTGCAGAGATCTGAGCTCGCGCTGCAGTGGCTTTTATTTACTGACTGATTCTCTTTAATTGCTTTTATTTATTAATTTATTTGTTGCTCGTCCTCCATTGCTCTTCTTCAGACGAGACGTGTGTTTCCTGCAGTGAGCGTGTGATTGTGTTTCTGTCGTTACACAGACGCATACATGGCAATGCTTTTTAAACAGGTCAGAGTCATTCATTTGAATTTGATTAATATTAGTGATGTATTAAAATGCTCTTACACATCATATTTCGGTGTGCGTGTGACGTTTATGTAGCTGTGAAATGTTTTCTCTTCCTGTTGGACCTGAAACTCCATGATCCTAATTCACAGCTCTCAGGTCTGTCACGCTCATACGCCTCCTCATTAGCTCAGAAGAATTTAATTGAATTTAATATCGATCAGATGGATTGACGTTGCCATGGTTACACTGGAGCGGCAGCTTATGGTGTTTTCTGCTGATGCTGCATGAATCACCAGCTGTAATTCTGGAGTCACTGAAACTTCTCTTTCCCAACAATCACCGCTGACACACACTGGGAATGCTAATGTCCTCGCTATTGATGCCACTTACAGAACATCCATCTGAAAGCAGCAGCAGCGGTGTTTAGTTTCCTCTGTGGGATTGTTAAAGCTGCTGTGTGTGTGTTCAGTTCCGCGGGGCGAATCTCTGTCTGTTTGTCGGTCTGTCGGTCAGATGAGGAGAACAAACGCTCCTCCTGAGCAGAAGATGTGTGTCTCCTCTGGAGTTTCACTGGAGATCTCAACAGCGTCTCAGATGGGAACAAATAAATTGTGTGAGGTCAAGTCAAGTCAAGTCACCTTTATTTCTATAGTGCTTTATATAATACTGATTGTGTCAAAGCAGCTTTACAGTGCCAAAGAGGAAAAATAGTTTGTCAATAATGCAAGAATATAATAACAGTCATTTTTCAGCTAAAGTCAGTTCGTTGATGATTCAGGGATGTCATCATCCAGTTCAGCTCTCTTCAATAGTGTCTGTGCAGTCAGTCAAGTGTCCCCAACTAAACAAGCCAAAGGAACCAAAACTCCATCAGTGACAGAAATGGAGAAAACACCTTGGGAGAAACCAGTCTCAGTCGGGGACTAGTTCTCCTCTGACCAGACGAAACCAGCATGATGTGGTTTAATTCCAGGCTGCAGCACAGGTCAGATTGAGCAGAGGACTCGTCTAGAGCCGTAGGAATTCATGATTAAATATGATAGGGTTAAGAAAGTCTTGATGTCACTTGAAGTCATGAAAAGTCTCTATTTGTATTCTATGTTTGCATGAGCTGAGCTCATAAATCATAAATCAGCAGCACGTGTGAGAGCTGCTGTGATGAGAGCGTGTGAATGTGAGTGACGCAGCAGCGCTGATGGCGGTTTATTAGCTGGAATTGTTTCATGACATTGCTGGGATTTGCTGGCGTATGTCCGGAGTGAGCCGCTAACTACCGAAACACTTCAGACCCCGTCCAGACCTCACATTTCCCTCTTTACATGTCAGATATGATAAATTACTCTGCCACACAAGATTAATACGAGCTGGTAGGAGAGGAATGAAAGACGCTTTGTGTGGCTTTGGGAGAGTCTCTGTTAGCGCAGCGATGCAGGAAATGACATCACCTGGCTCTTCCTGTTTGTGACTCGATCAGAGCTTAACACGTGTCAGATGAAGTTTAAGTGAACTCGAGGACGTCACTCTCTCCCTCTGTGTTCTTCAGTGCTCTCGTTCCTCATCAAAGCTGATGTTGCTGCAGATGCATCTGATGCGACTTCAAGCTGACGCACATGTTACAGGAGTGATCTGTGTGTGTGTGTGTGTGTGTGTGTGTGAGAGGGCCCTCATTGACTGGCCTGACACATGGATGGATGAATATCCTCCTCTCTCTCATCCATCACTGTGATCGTGGGCTTCCTTAGAGTACAGGAGCAGCTTGTCACCACACTCTGCTCATCTCTCTCTCTCTCTCTCTCTCTCTGTATTTCTCGGTCTTTTGCAGCCTGTCAGGTTGCGAGTGGATCTTCGGCCCCTGATTCTGACGTCTGGCGCTCCGGGGCCATTAGAAACACAGCCGCTGGGAGAGCCTACAAACGCTTTGGTCCTCCGGGCGTTTGGACTGAACGCTGAGAAATTGCATGGCTGTAGCATCTGATTGGCGAGTGATTGGAGAGATTGTGCTCCACTATTACTCGTGTTTATGCCAGAGAAAAGCTTTGAAACCCCATCAGAAGGTCAGAAAAGGCAGAAGCAAAGAATCGCTCTGGGGAAATTCTGCAGCCTGATGTGTTTGTGTTTGCTGCGTGAGTCTCAAATGTCAGCCGACAATTGCAGGAAAACAAGGGAGACTAAAACAAAAGAGGAGGGAAGCATACAACAGATTCACAGGACAGGTGAAAGAATCAGATCGACGTGTTGAACTGACAAACTGGAGCTGGTTAAGCCAGTAACTAGCTTTTACACTACTAGTACCAGTATTGTTATATTATTTTAAAAAGAAAAACTGCTATTAAAACAATAACGGTGCTTTCATTCAGCTGTATTACACTGGTTCTGTTGGGAAAAAAAGAATGAAAACATAATGCGCATTCAATAAAGAAGAAAAATGGCTAATTACAGTCTTTATTGATGATTCTATCCGATTCTTGGACTATATTCCTGCTCTCCTGAATGTGAATATTTAAGCTATTATTCACTGAGAGTCTGTCATAAATGTTGGTGATATCTGCAAGATCGTCTCTGTGTGAAGCACCATAGAATGAGAAGCTGCACACAAGCATCATTGGTTCACGCGTGAATCGTCGACACGGCAGGCTTGAATATGAGAGTTCTCATAATGCTCAGTTTCTGTGGTGTTTGAGCAGCTCTTTACGTCAAGCCTCTCATCTCTCTCTGTGATCTGGAGCTTCAGCTCCTCTGCAGATGACGGACAGATGGACAGACAGACAGTGATGGTGTGTAGAGGAAGTGAGGAGTGTCCTGGTTTCTAGACCACAGACCATCAGCACTGACTGCTTCATTTCATTAGTTGTATTTCACGTGTTATTTTTGGGCACAAATTATTGTTCAAGATTTTCCCCATCAGATGAGATCTGACTGACGTTATTAATGAGTTAATGGGTTGCTTTTCATCCAGGCAAATGCTTCAGATTAATTTTATGACGAGGGCATGTCATCTGTGATCTGCTGCCAGCCGCTGGCGCTGAATAAATCAGTCAAAGCCCAAGCGCTCCTCGGCTGGCATCCACACAGACCTCACCAAGGCTGCATTACCCATGATCCATCGCTCCTGCGCACATCTGTACATGTGAATGAGAGCAGTTTATACTGCATCAGATGTTCTGCGTGTAGTGAAGGCCAGAAAAGACAATAACCATTAGATTTGTATAATAGTTTGTCTAGAGGTGCGCTCGGGGCCATAAACGGCAATTAGAAGCAAAATTAAATATTTATTTTTTCGACCTCGATGTAGCAGGAGTCATTTCAGATTCCTAATGTAATGTGTCTTTAAAAGGAGCAGAAGCATTTGAGAGGCGGTAGATGTGTAAGATGACGGACGTGAAGTGTGTGCGATAGCAGACTCCATTTTCGGGGAGGATCGTGGCGCTCGGGGAGTTTCTGATGGGTGTATTAGAGGACGACTGTGGACTAGTAAAATCGATCCATCCATCAGAGTGATCAATGAGTAATCTGATCTCACCTGATGTGAGAAGTTCATCAAACCGCATGACCTTTTCCTTGAGGCGTAATTTCCGCTCGAGAGGCCGCGTGCGCAGAGATGCACAGGTGGCTGTGATGTAATAAAGATGTATTTTGGTCTGTGTGCAGGAGGAGGAGCAAGGCATTCTGGGATTGCATTCTCATCTAGAGTTCTCCACCTACTCACAATAATAGCTTTGCCAAAGACTCTCCTGACTGGAATGTTAAACGCCTCCCGTTTCTGATCAGGTCTTTATTTCAGGATTCTCATTCCTGCGTGTTTATCTGATCATAGCACTGTTTAAATACATGACCTTCAGATTCCCCAGCAGGTTGTTATCATGTAAGTGCAGTGCAAACGTCTGAGACCACTAGTGAAAATGCTGCTGCTTCTCATAGATTGTGAGAATGTCTCTGTATTTGGTGTGTGTTTCTCAGCTGATGCTTCGTGAACTAAACCTGATGATCATGATGATCATCTGAGACGAGCTTCAGTGGAGCTGTCCTTCATGCTTCACGTGTAATAGGTTTGGTGTATTTATACTGTAGGTTGATGTGAGGGAAAAAAACAGATTTTCAGCATGAACTCAATACACAGCGGCCTCAAAAAGTGTTTGGACATTGAGCCACAATTAAAAATGTAAAATTAAGAATATATGACCATTTAGCATTTATCTGGACACTTTCTGATCGTCAAACTTTGTGGATCATGTCGATAGTGAATGTGATTCCTGTGAGGAAAACTGATTTCAAGTTCTGAGAGCTAAGCAGCATCATTTGAGTGCAGATGCCACTTGATTTTATGTTTTATATCTAATGCAATGAAATTCACACATTTTAAATATGACTCAAGTGTCCAAAAGTGTCTAAGCACTTTTTATGGCTGCTGTAAAAGCACCTGCTGCTGCTGCTGTGTATTTACAACCAACCTACATAAAAGAAGCTAAAATGTGGGATGCCAGATTTTGGATTAGTCTTCTATTGATCATTTTGTCTGTTTTCTTGGTTGATGGGGAAATATTGTTTGTTTCTGTGAAGCGGCTGGCACGAGTCTGTCTGAGGCTCTCGTGGGATCCGTGGACAGCCTGTTCAGTTTAACACATCAAGGACCCTCGTAATAAGTCAAATCTGCCACCGCCACCCAAACCATCTGCTGGCCATTACTCTGGGATTGATTACACACGCCTGTCTCTCATCAGGAACACACGTGTTCAATCAGCACGGCTTTACTGTCTTAATTCAAGTTCCTGCTCTTATTAGTTATTCTAAAGAAATAAACGTGCATCTTGATAATCTTTCGTCATAATGCAATCACTTGCTCCACCTGTGAAGTGACTTTCCTCTTCCTCTGATGCCATCAATCCCTCTAATTCATCAGACAGCTTCATATAGAGCAACTGTTCTTAGCCTTTTTTGACCTGTATGGTCCAAGACAGTATTCAAAGACCCCCCATGTAATCTAAGATGCTGCCTTTTTCATAATAAAACAACTTTTATGTACAGAAACTAGGAATGGAAATATATATGTAGGGTTTTTTTCACGTTATAAATGTTTTTTTTTAAACGTTGCAGAAACGTATTTATAACGTTTCATCACATTAACATGTATCCTTGTAACGTTTTAGAAACGTACTTGCCACGTCCAAACTTTTCACATGCTGCCATCAAAATGTTTTCTTTACTGTGTTACCTTTGAAAATAAAATGACTTTAATATAAAACAATATTAACTGTATAATAAAAGAAATAGATTAATTAAGTGGTGTTTTTATATTTCTTTATAATTCGTCATAGGCTATTATGTCACAAATTGCAATATTTCTTTAAATCTGAATATTGAGCTTATTACCAGCGCTTTTTTATATTTCACCAGCTGTAGGGCTGAACTGTGGTTATCCATTTCATTAACATATGTAGGCCTAATAATTTATACACACACAAATTTAGTCACTCTTTGTATTTATTCACAAAATATAAAAAGCAAACAAAACATTTTTACAACTTTTCACAACAAACTTTCATAAAAAAGCTCAAACTTTTCTTCAAATAAAAAGATTCGATACCAGCATGGCGCCGCAAATGGCAGCAAGGATGCTGAACTCCGCGATTCTTCTATTGTTTTTGTTTGTTTGTTCTGTGTTTTGTCATTATTCTTCTATAAGTTTTACCAGAGACGAACTCCTTAACATTAAGCAGCACATCCCAGACAACATTTTTCCGGTTTTTGATTATTCGGACGTTTTGTTGGACATTCTAGTCGGAGGTACAGCTGTGTTGTTCAAACGCGCATGCAGACGCAGAAGAGGGAAACGCGCCGGCGCCCTGGTGAAGCTCCGTGCGCGCGGCTTTCGGACTGCGCTCCCAAGCATTCATCTTGCGAATGTCCGTTCCCTTCCTAACAAAACGGATGAACTTCTTCTCCTCACCCGCACCAACAAGGACTTTTCAAACTCTGCCGCACTGTGCTTCACTGAAACCTGGCTGAGTGAAGCCATTCCGGACAACGCGCTTCATCTGCCGGGCTACCAGCTGTTCAGAGCGGATCGCATCGCGGAGTTAACGGGGAAACCCAGAGGTGGTGGATTGTGTTTCTACATCAACGAAAGTTGGTGTTCAGATGTAACAACGCTGAAAAAGGTATGCTGTCCTAATTTAGAGGCACTCATCATAAACTGTAAACCTTTCTACTCGCCGCGGGAGTTTTCCTCTTTCATTCTCGTGAATGTGTACGTGCCTTCGGACGCGCGCGTGAGCGCCGCGATGCAACAGCTGGCCGAACAAATAACTTCGTCAAGTCAAATTCCTTGTGTGTGTAAACATACTTGGTAATAAAGCTCTTCTGATTCTGATTCTGATTCTGAAACCTATTAGCCTATAGTTAGCCTCTATAGTTAACGGTTGTGATGCTAACTGACTTTTTCGAAGACACTAAACTATTTCTGTAAAGTAAATATTCAACAGAAGCATGTCAATTACATGTAAGAAAGTATCAGGAACAGTTATATGTATTATTTGTGTAATTTTAGGGACTAAACTCACCTGAAAGCAGTGAAAACAATATAGAGTTTCCTACTTGTCAATTGAGTTGCCGTCCCGTTTCCATGGTAACTAAAACATGTCAAAGTTACGCATTGTTTACATAAATAGAACATAAAAGTACTCACAACAATTAAAATGAGTAATGATGTCACTCACTAGAGGCCTGTATCTCATTTAAGTTACCTGATGGAGCTTTTAGCTATTGATATACTTGCTGTTTTCCATAAGGTAAATAATAGTTTGTGTTTGATTGTTTGCAGCAGTGATTTTTACTAGCAGGATTAATGTGCTCAAGCAGTAGAAAATGGCACTAGAGACACGAAGGTCATGGGTTCGAATGAACCGATCAAATACATGAACTCAATGCAACATACAGTGAGTCGCTTCAGATAAAATCGCTTCCCACACAAATATTTCTTGTCCTGTTAGAGGTCGTAACGTTGTGACAGTTTTGGCATTTTACAGCGATATCTTGTGTTTTGAAAGCTCTTTCACATGAGTTACTCATGAAGTCATGATGATTTCTCTCTGTGTGTCTCCTGGCAGACATTTCTTAACACAAGGACTCACGGCCGCTGTTCACGTTAGTCATTTCTGAACAGAACGATCACCCAGGGGATAGTTAGAGATGCCGAATGACTCTGTCTGCATGTAACTGCAGCTTTGAGAGCAGAACAGCGGTTTTGTGAAGAAGGTCACTTTCTTTCCGTCTCCCGCATCCATTCAGCGCTGAATAAATCACCTTTCCCTCACTCTGAATGGAATATAAATGACTTTATTATTCAATTTGCTTTGGTGTCTGATATTAAGTGAAGTTAAAATACAGAAGGCCAGGCAAATGTTTTCCAGCATTTTCCCGTATGAAAGGCAGAATGTTAAATATTCTTTCGGTGGCGTTTTGCGGGGAAATGTGCT
This sequence comes from Sinocyclocheilus anshuiensis, assembly GCF_001515605.1. Classification (NCBI taxonomy): domain Eukaryota; kingdom Metazoa; phylum Chordata; class Actinopteri; order Cypriniformes; family Cyprinidae; genus Sinocyclocheilus; species Sinocyclocheilus anshuiensis. The sequence goes on along the minus strand of NW_015557129.1, from coordinate 131,099 downwards.
TCTCTGGCTCTTTTTTTGGGTTGCGTGTGATTTGGAGTAAAATGGTTTGCTACAGGCTCACGCTACGAGATCAAATGCCCCTCTGGGACTGAAATTTGAGCTGTTGACGATTGAGAAATGAGCATTGTGTGTCTTAACCTGTGGATTTATTTGTAGGGACATGAAGAGATTCGTTTTTCTTCTCTGATCTAGATTTTGATTCACAGATCTGTTGGCCCAAAGCCAGACGGCTTTCAAACATCAGTCGAACATGAAGGTGGAGAACATCATAGTGTTTGAGGAGGACAAAAGCGGGTCTGGATCGCAGCAGTGACACTGAGTCTGTCTTTTTCTTCCTTTCAACCCCAGAGAAAAGCACATGGCAGAACTGCGGCTGACTTGCACCGTCTCGCTTCTTTCTCCTCTGTAACATATGAAAGCTCTCGTGGCTGTGATGTGGGCCTGGCTGATGTAAAGTCTGAGGCCGGATGTGAAAGCATTCCCGGCGTTCCTCCAGCTCTCACGGATGCCTGGCTGATGCGCACTGGATCCTCGCGGACAAAGATTGTCTGTGTTTGAGAAGGTTAAATGTGGGCGCCAGTGAGGACGAGCACAGTCAATGAATGAAGCGTCATGGAATATGTCATGTGTTTCTTCCTGCATTCTCACGTTGTTTGTCTCCTCGCCTGCGTCTCGTTGCTTTATTTGATTATGAGCTTGTCATTGGTTATTAAACGGGAACTGAGAGGTCATTGAGCGATGATGGAGAGACACATTGTACACATTGACTCTGTCAGTGTCTGTCTCAGGCTCACCGTGCAGAAATCTTTCAATCATCTGCTCCAAAGGTCTTGACTGGCAGTAACACAGTATTTCGCCTTTTTCCCCTTTGTTCATAGTTTTATTTATTCATCTCACCCTTCTTGTGGCACTTGCCTTGTTGTGGTTTCTTGGTGTTTTATTTATGCCGTGTTTCAGTGTGTGATCTTGTGTGTGTGTTTCATCGAGGTGGACGGAGCTTTTGTATCGCAGTGCTGTTTGAATCGGCAGAGAGGCAGACAGAAGACAGCGTCTCGCTGCATCAACGCACTGCCTTTTTCATTTGAAGGTACATTTTGTGAACTGGTTTCAGAACAGATGTCACATCTGATGCTCTAAAACATTAAAGTTTAGAAAAATCACACACATATTTAATGACCCCAGCGCTTAAAGTGTTACTCCACCCCAAAGTGAAAATTTTGTCATTAATCGCTTACCCCCATGTCGTTCCAAACCCGTAAAAGCTTCGTTCGTCTTCGGAACACAATTTAAGATATTTTGGATGAAAACCGGGAGGTTTGTGACTGTCCCATTGACTGCTAAGTAAATAACACTGTCAAGGTCCAGAAAAGTATGAAAGACATCGTCAGAATAATCAATCTGCCATCAGTGGTTCAATCTGAATTTCATGAAGTGACGATAATACTTTTTGTAGACAAAGAAAACAAAAATAACGGCTTTATTCAACAATTCGTCTCCTCCGCGTCACCGTAGCGCCATTTTGGGGAATATCCAATGAACGCAAACTGTGGATACCCAAACTTCAGTGGATACTCTCCAAAATGGCCATTGGATATTCTCCAAAATGGTGCTACGGTGACGCGGAGAAGACGAATTGTTGAATAAAGCCGTTATTTTAGTTTTCTTTGTGTACAAAAAGTATTCTCGTCGCTTCATAACGTTATGGTTGAACCACTGATGGCAGATGGACTATTCTGACGATGTTGACAGTGTAAGCTACTTTGTAGTCAATGGGACAGTCACAAGCCTCCCAGTTTTCATCCAAAATATCTTAACCTGTGTTCCGAAGACGAACGAAGCTTTTACGGGTTTGGAACGACTTGGGGGTAAGTGATTAATGACAAAATTTTCATTTTGGGGTGGAGTAACCCTTTAATTCATGCACACATTCTGTTATAATTTCTCTTTGTCTTTCAACCACTTGACTGCATTGACCAATCAGCAGCCGGGAGCAGAAGGATTGGTTTTATCATGTGTGGGGTCAGAGGTCAAACCAAAGGAGCTGAATGGATTTCTGCGTTCAGGTGTTTTGTGGCTATGGACGGGTGAAGGGTCTATCGTTTACTGCTCTCGTCTTTAAAAATCAATATCAATGGAATATAAAGTGCTCAAAGTGTTTGATTCACAAAAGAGAAAGAAAAAGATGCATGTGTATACACAGATATATATATAAAAAAACAGTAAAATACAGAAAAATGTTGAAATATTATTGCAGTTTCAAATAGCTGTTTTTTCCCCCCTGAATTTTCAGCATCATTACTCCAGTCTTCAGTGTCACGTGATCTTCAGAAATCATTCTAATATGCTGACATTTCACGAAACATTTCTGATTATTATCAATGTTGAAAACAGTTTTGCATGACAGGAATACATTATATTAAATTTTTGTATTCCTTATTATTCTTATAGAATTTATTTATTATGCAACATTTTGCTACTGCGTACACACACGTGCGCACGCACACACACACACTCTCACACATACGCACACATAAACGCGCACACACGCACACACACTCATACACGTGCACACACACACAAACACACACACACTCATACACACACACACTCATACACGCACACACATGCGCACGCACACACAGACACACACACGCGCACACACACACACAGACACACACAGACACACACACGCACACTCAACCACACGCACACTCACACACGCACGCATGCGCGCACGCACACACAGACACACACACACACACACACACACACACGCACACACGCACACACACACAGCTCATCTGCTCAGGTCTTCTATTTTCAGGATTATAGAAGATTTAAAAGCCAGAATAATAATGAAGCCTTTCACCCGGAGAACTGTTTTTCATCTTAATTAATTTCTGAATATTACTCATTAATTTTACTAGTATAAGAGTTGTGTTTGCACGCGCGCACGCACACACACACACACACACACACACACACACACACACGCACACACGCACACACACACAGCTCATCTGCTCAGGTCTTCTATTTTCAGGATTATAGAAGATTTAAAAGCCAGAATAATAATGAAGCCTTTCACCCGGAGAACTGTTTTTCATCTTAATTAATTTCTGAATATTACTCATTAATTTTACTAGTATAAGAGTTGTGTTTGTGAGTTTGTCTGTGTTCAGACGCTGCTGGTCTGTCTCTCAGGTCAGTAGACGCTTCGGCAGTGGATGTCCTCTAAAACACACAAACACAGAAGCGCAGAGCCGATCTGTTTATCTCTGTCCCTCTTCTGGCTCTCTGGTGTTCTCTGTGAAGAGCGTTGAGAGACGAGCGTCTGTGATGAATAACTTATGTAACATCCCACGGCCCGTGAGAGCAGCTGCTTCGAGCACATTTAATTAATACAGACCTCCTGTGCACACAGGCACCGGCCCAGCAGAAAGACCAGGAGATACTGGCACGCTCTGCTCTGTCTGCAGATACCCTTCATTCATTCAGGCCTACGTCTGCTGGAGGCTCGCTCTTGTTAGGGGTCTCACGGGGTTCTCACAGAGTTCTCATGAAATTCTCATTAAGTTGTCACGGGGTTCTCATGGAGTGCTCATGAGGTTCTTACAGCGTTCTCTTTGAGTTTTCATGGTGCTCTTGCTGTTTTCTCACAGTTTTTCATGGGGTCTTCTCTTCATCAGGAATGACACATTTCCGTTACAAGTCATATTTAATCCTCCATTCATATTATGACTGTAATTGTATTTTTGGCTTTGATTGTTTTGGTTCTTGTCATGAGGGAATGGAAGAATCTCCTGCAGAAGTAATAAAGGATGGTGGCTTGTGACATTCAGGACGGAAATGAAAATGCAGAGCTGAGATTTGCAGGCGCTTTATTTTCTCGTTGTTTTGCACAGACTGAAGCAACTCTTCCTTCCCTCTCATATCTCTCTCTCTGATATTTCTCATGTGTTTTTGAGGCTGTAATAAGGACATGTGATGTGTGAATTTTTTATAACATTATATAAGCAGCGTCACCCCTGGAGATCCGTGGCCACATTTCTGAGCTTTTGCTTTAACAACAAGCAGGAGAGGAGGATGATGAGGAGAGGGAGGTGAAGGCTGTCTGACAGGAATCCTCTGGAGCGTCACGTCATGATACACTTGACACGAGTGATGGAGCGGCTTGATTCGGTGTAGACCTGCTGCTGATGTGTGTTGGAGCGCTGATTGGGAAAGATTGAGGCAGTTCAGAGGTGTGTGTGTGTGTGTTTGTTTATCAGACGGCTGCTGGTGTGTGTCGTCATGGTTACTGAGAGCAGAGCAACACAAACCCGCAGCCGTTTCAGAGCTGCTCAACCTGCTGGTCTGCTGGCGTACCTCCTGGTGTTTTTAACCAGCATGAGTTCCTAGGTTAACCCTTGCTGCCTGATGCTCCACCAGCTAGACCAGCACTATGAGCTAGTTTGGAATCTTTCAACGGTCTTGGTAGCATCTAACTTATTTCAAATGCAAAAGAAATACATTTTAGATTTTCAAATACATTGAAGATGTTTTCTCCGAGTCTCCAGTAGGTGGCGGTGTGCTTCAGTGCACATGCGCTTTGGGTCTTTGGTTTATATTCATCTAGAGCAGTGCTTCTCAACATGGCTCCTGAAGCTCAACACTGTACATTATGAGCGTCTCTTTATCTGACACTCATTTCAGCTCCTGGAGTCTCTGATGATCTGCATCAGATGTCATAAAACATGTGCGATGTTGGCAGACTATAACAGGGATGAAAACCACTCATCATATAATCCGACCAGTGCGCCATCAGACAGTAGGTCCTGACTGATTATGTGGGCATGCACATTTATTTCCTTAAATATGTTATTTAGTCCGAGAACGCTTTTAAGTTCTTTAAACGCAAGCTCACGTGAGTCAGAGCGGATTATTCTTCAAACCTAATGCTGCTTTTGCAGCTCAATTTTTCCCTGAAAAATGGAGGAGATTTCAGCCTCCTGCCATTGAGAATAGAAGAGCGTTTAGAGCCGAAATAGAAGTCCAGGCTATAAAGAGAGAGAAGGCAAGAAGAAAATATGGCAATCCTCTTTAAAATATATCTGCGGAAGTGACAGGAAGATAAAGCATCCCTGACAGCGAGACGGCACTCCTGATATTGGGTCCTGGACAGGGATCATTCATCCAGTGAGGAATACGATCGAGTCCATTTGATTTTCTCTTATTTATTGCTGTTCGTTGCACTTCAACCGTGTTGACAGTTAATCTCTCTCCTGCAATGTTTTATGCGAATTTACTGTTTCTGTTTCCTAGAAATGGGAGCGTGAGCACCTGCATTTACACCTGATAAACAGATAAAAAAGATGGATGGACAGACGGACGGAGGTAGAGACAGACAGGTGGCCGATGCACAATCATTAGCTGAACATTATTGTTTCATTTATGAGCTTTAATTCATAGGAACCAACGTCAGACTGTCTGCGTTTTTCGCTTGGGTGCCAGAAATCAGTTAATGAACATGCCATTTAAAACCAAGATGAAAATGTCAGTTAATTATCTGAAAGGAAACACCACGAGGCAGATTAATTCTGATAAAAAGAAGAAATTCTCAAGATGACATGTGCGTTTGACGGAGCCTCTGAATTCATCCCAAATGCTTTATGAAGACGTGAGGTGTGATGAGGGAAACGTGAGTGAATCTCTGTTAGCGTTTAGCACTAAATAGGGCCTGTGGGACAGTTGTGTTTAGGCAGGATTTATAAAGGCCTGCGACAACCTTTAATCTGAGAGTTTACCTCCTCCATTAGGATTGATCGATACGTGCTTTGCTGTATGATTTTGCAGCTGTGCCAGAGCAAAGAGAGCATTGAGTGTGTGTTTGATGCCAGTGTGTGTTTGTGTGTGTGTGTGTGTGTGTGTGTGTGATGCTCAACACGACAGCCTAAAGAAGCTAAAGAACTAAAATATATCATTGCACATCTAAGTGGTCGATTCTCAACACAAATCTTTTGAGTCTGCTGACCCAGAGATTTGTTCCCCTTCGTTCAGGTGAGAGTTCATTCACTTACAGATTCATTCAGATCCATTCAGAAAACACGACGTTGCAATAGAGCATCAAGCATTTTCCCTGTAAAAAAAACAACCTGTTATTTCATTCAGACTGAAAGCATTGATTGATTCAGAGGCTGTTATGTAAAGTTCAGGGCCGTACATGTTGAGTAGTTTTGTGTCTGACAGTCATGATGCTCCTGTTTGGATGGTGCTGTGAGGCTGTGCTTTAAAAGCAGATGCTGGTACAAAAGCCAAAAATAAATCCAAATACATGGGAATGAATTGTTCACACAAATAATTTGCCATGTTTTGCACCTTTATTGGTGCTTTAGGCTGGACAGCACAGGAACATGACTCGCTCGGATTGGTTCTGGTGATACGGCGGTTCCTCATGAGCTGCAGGAGAAATGCAGGCTGTCCATCTGTCAGTCAGTCAGTCAGTTACTGTTCAGCTTATAATCAACATTCACACACACAGCGCTCAGAGAGTGTGTTTCAGTAATCCTCACTGACCTTCACAAGCATCAGTGCTCTGGATTCACATGACAGACAGACAGACACACACACACACACACACACACACACACACACACACACACACACACACACACACACACAGACGGACAGCTGTTCCTGTCTCACCCTCCATTTAAAGCCTGTGCTCTCTCTCCTGCGATGGCAAGTCTTGTCCCTCTAACAGTTGAAATGAACATAAAATACAAATAAATAATAAAATGTTTGCATATTTGTATTCTATTGGGTGAAAACAATTTGTGCACTGTTAAAAGAGACAATTTTGTTTTAAAATACATATTTAATATAGTTTGAGAGGTTTTATGTGTAGCAAAGTCTGCATGTTTCCATCATACATCAAAGAGGTGTCCTGGGATGTGATTGCAACAATACAGCATTTTTAACATGAATAAAGTAGTTATATTGTGAATATAGATTTTAGCATGTGCAATTTAATTGTTTAAATTTGTTTGTTTGTCATTGTGTTTGTGCTGAACGTGCTGAACGTGCTGAACGTTTGTTTGTCATTGTGTTTGTGCTGAACGTGCTGGAATCACATGAATCACATATGAACGTCCTCGGATTCATCTGGAATGTTTGTTCTGGAGAGAGAGAGAGAGAGAGAGAGAGAGAAAGAGACAGCTGTCGTCCTGACATCCTTTCTCTCACAGCAGGGGAAATCCGATTTCTATAACTGTTCTGTATTCATTTGAATCCATTCGGAAGTCATTACCGGGATCTTTTTGAAAACCAGTCCAGGGTGACGCTTCTGACCTTGATGCGTTTCTCTGCATCTCTGAAAGCTTTTATGGTGGATTTGAGGCCATGCAGACGAGTCTAGTGCTGATCTGGGGTCAGAAGATAGCAGTCAGTGATGAACAGACCAGCGCAAACAGACGAGCTGAGACAATGGACACACAATGAAAAATGCAAAAATGCTGAAATTTTTCTATTAGATTTAGTGTGTGGGTTTGGTTGCAGTATTTAATTAGCTGTATATAACAACAACAATAGATATCTGTGCCATTATTTAGAGAGCTGTGTGTGTGTGTGTGTGTGTGTGTGTGTGTGTGTGTGTGTGTGTGTGTGTGTGTGTGTGTGTGTGTTTTGAAGTTGGTGTGAATAAAACAAACTTTGGGGGCCAAAGACAAACATCATTACAAGGTTGGCTTTGATTAAGCTGCCCGTTTGTTTGTGTGTGTGTGTGTGTGTGTGTGTGTGTGTGTGTGTGTGTGTGTGTGTGTGTCGTGCGCAGTGCTGATGGATGTTGAATCGTGTGTTTGTCTCTCGTTTTCTTCCTCTAGTAATGAGGCTCGTGTGACTCTCAACTGGTCTCTTCCTCTTTTCTTTCTCCTTCTCTCTTTCACTCTCTCCAGCAGAATAAATTATGTATATGCAAATGTTAGTAACTATTGCCAAGAGAGCAATTTTAATTTTCATCCATCTTTTTTGCCGCTGGTAGATTTATTGTAAACTCAATTTACATTAAAGGTTTAATTTGCTGACAGAGTGCTGGACATTTATGTGTGTGTGTGTGTGTGTGTGTGTGTGTGTACTACAGGAACACACACACACACGTATGTACGTACGTACATACGAACGCACGCACGCACGTACACACACACACACACACACACACACACACACACACACACACACACACACACACTCACACACATACACACACACACACACACACACAAATATTCCTGTAGCTTAAACAGTAAAACACTGCTCTGGCAACGCCATGGTCATGGATTTGATTCTAATCACACATACACATAGAATGCAATGGAAGTTGGATAAAATCATCTGTCAAGTGTGTGTGTGTGTGTGTGTGTTTGTATGTGTTTTTATGCAATTGTGGCGTTTGTGTGGTTTAATGGATCGTTGGATCAGATGTTTTTATCATCTCTCCTGTGTGTATTCTGTTATATAGATTCTTATATTGAGTCTAAAGGCAGCTGGTCGCCATTATGCTTGTTTCTGTAAGAGTCCCTCTCTCTCTCTCTCTCTCTCTCTCTCTCTCTCTCTCTCTCTCACACACACACTCACACACACACACACGTCTGTTGGCTCTCATTGTGTGAGTGAGATGTGATGTGACAGCAGCTGCTGGCAGACGATTACTGGACATATGCACACCATCACATGATCAACATGCTCTGTGTGTGTGTGCTATGGGTTGGTTAGCTCAGGATATAGTTAGGGTGACAATTCTGTCGTCACACAGTTTTTCTTCATGTACATTATCTCATATGTATTTACATCATGGTAGTTTGTTCATCTGGGTTTGGTAATTCATTTGGACTTTAACAACATCAGTCAGATGCAACAGTATACTTTACTCTAAATACTCAAGGGGGATCGTGCTTTTTCGGTGGCAGCACCTAAGCTGTGGAATAATTTGCCATTGTATGTAAGACACACACACACACACACACACACACACACACACACTCACACACATACACACACACACACACACACACAAATATTCCTGTAGCTTAAACAGTAAAACACTGCTCTGGCAACGCCATGGTCATGGATTTGATTCTAATCACACATACACATAGAATGCAATGGAAGTTGGATAAAATCATCTGTCAAGTGTGTGTGTGTGTGTGTGTGTTTGTATGTGTTTTTATGCAATTGTGGCGTTTGTGTGGTTTAATGGATCGTTGGATCAGATGTTTTTATCATCTCTCCTGTGTGTATTCTGTTATATAGATTCTTATATTGAGTCTAAAGGCAGCTGGTCGCCATTATGCTTGTTTCTGTAAGAGTCCCTCTCTCTCTCTCTCTCTCTCTCTCTCTCTCTCTCTCTCTCTCTCTCTCTCTCTCTCTCTCTCTCTCTCTCTCTCTCTCTCTCTCTCTCTCTCTCTCTCTCTCTCTCTCTCTCTCTCTCTCTCTCTCTCTCTCTCTCTCTCTCTCTCTCTCTCTCTCTCTCTCTCTCTCTCTCTCTCTCTCACACACACACTCACACACACACACACGTCTGTTGGCTCTCATTGTGTGAGTGAGATGTGATGTGACAGCAGCTGCTGGCAGACGATTACTGGACATATGCACACCATCACATGATCAACATGCTCTGTGTGTGTGTGCTATGGGTTGGTTAGCTCAGGATATAGTTAGGGTGACAATTCTGTCGTCACACAGTTTTTCTTCATGTACATTATCTCATATGTATTTACATCATGGTAGTTTGTTCATCTGGGTTTGGTAATTCATTTGGACTTTAACAACATCAGTCAGATGCAACAGTATACTTTACTCTAAATACTCAAGGGGGATCGTGCTTTTTCGGTGGCAGCACCTAAGCTGTGGAATAATTTGCCATTGTATGTAAGATCAGCCTCCTCTTTTCAGGTTTTTAAATCATCACTTAAGACTTATCTTTTTAAATTGGCTTATGGTCTGGAGTAAATGCTGTCTAATATTTGATTATGTGTGATGTTATCTTTGTCATAAATTTGTGATTTGTTTTATATGCTTAGTTGTTTTATGTATTTATTAAATTTTTTGTACAGCACTTTGGTCGACTCTGTCGTGCTATATAAATCTGTAAAACAAAACTAAATATATCTTCCTCAGTGCGTCGTAACAGCTGCTCGATCTGCATTCTGTCGTTGTGACTGAATTCAGAACAGCATACTAGCATTTGAGCATACTACACTGACTGATTCTGCTGTATAAAGACATTCAATTCAATTCAAGTTTATTTGTATAGCACTTTTTATGATACAAATCGTTGCAAAGCAACTTTACAGAAAATTAAGTTTTTACAATATTTAGTAGTAGCTTATCAGTGGTTACTGTCAGTTAATGTACATATGGCAGAAATGTATGGAAAAATCAATTAAAGACGTAATCAAACAGACGAACACTATTAACAGCAATTATTATATGATGCAATCAAACTTATAGCAAAATGTGGTAGTTCTGTATGTTGTTTCAGGGTTGCATCATCTGAGGTCCTCTGAGGGGTTGGCATCATCTCTTCTGAGGTGTTCTGGATCCAGACTGAAGCTTGTGTAAATCCTAGTTACCACGGGATGTCAATCCCAGCAGAAACAGAGAAACAAATAGAGACATAATTAGCGTAGCTGCTGTTCCAACCAAGCAAAATTGATTTGTTTAACCCAAGCTAAAGAATAATAATGTGCATTTGATCAGATATAACTGCAGTGCAAGATTATGAGATGCATTATTTGAATGCTTGACCAAAGAGATGTGTCTTTAATCTAGATTTAAACAGAGAGAGTGTGTCTGAAACCCGAACGTTATCAGGAAGGCTATTCCAGAGTTTGGGAGCCTAATGTGAAAAAGGCTACCTCCTTTAGTGGACTTTGCTATCCTAGGTACTACCAAAAGTTCTCTGTCTTATCCGAATTTAATAGGAGAAAATTATTGGTCATCCAATCTTTTACATTTTTTACACACTCTGTTAGCTTAGATAATTTAGAAGTTTAATCTGGTCTTGTTGAGATATATAGTTGAGTATCATCAGCATAACAGTGGAAACTAATCCCGTATTTTCTAATAATATTACCAAGGGGCGAAATGTATATCGAAAATAGCAGAGAACCTAGGACAGATCCTTGTGGCACTCCATATTTTACTGGTGATAATTGAGATGACTCCCCATTTAAAGACATGACAGGAACAGTAGGAGCAGTAGGCCAGTCATCCAGCACGTGTTTCCTGTTTGTCAGGTGTGTTTGTTGATCAGCGCCACCTACTGTACATGGGTGAATTATTCAGCCTGAATTCATTTTGGTCTGGTGTAAACACACCTTCTTAAAGCAATTAGTGTCATATTATCATCTCACGCTTGGTTTGAATAAGCCACACACACAATTGAGTGAGTCCTCTATTCTGAAAACACACACTTATCCACCCATCCATCTATCTGTCCATCCATCCATCCATCCATCCATCTGTCCGTGTATCAGTGGAGTGGCATGTCGAGCGCGGCAGGCGTTTCCGGAGGAAGTAATCAAGCTTAGCTGAGCGTGCGTGTGCTGCCAGCGAGATTGCATGAAACTCACTGCTGCTAAAACACATTTGTGAAATTAACAATAGCGGCCCAGAACAACCCAACATCCCATAATGAGCAATGAGAAGAATGATGAGCACCAAATAATAACTGACTCCTGTAGGTATGTTGACAATATTCCCACAGAAACTCTTTAATTGAATCTGTTTCCCTGCAAGAGACGATGTTTGCATTCCTCTCTCTCTCTCTCTCTCTCTCTCTCTCTCTCTCGCTCTCTCTGTCTCTCTTTTTCTCTCTCTCTTTCTCAGCTGTATCTCCTCAATTAAACTGCTGACATTTTCCCAGATCTGAAATGAAAAAGCTCTCGGTTGCCCACAGGATGTTTTTACAGCTTTTATGCCGTGTATGAAGTGACTGTGATCTGCCAAACAAACAACATCAGTTTTTACGTTCTGAAGCAGACATATAATAATCACAAAATACCCTCAATCGCCATTTTATTTGACGTTTTGGCTCTGAGACCTTTTTTTTCTGCAGCATCTGGCCTCTCGTGAGCTGGTTCTTGTTTTAGTCCTGGTCTTTCTGGATCACATCAGGGGCTGGATTCATGAAACTTCTTGAGAATAAAGAAGAGTAGAATATTTAGTATTCCCAAAAAAACTTCTAAAGAATATTATTTTCTTTTGTTCTTAAAACAAAATGTAGTAAAAATTCAAATTTTTCTTAAAAATCAGCATAAATAACTAAGTTAGGAAAGGTAAGATGATTAATTAATTCATGAATAAATGGTTTGGTTTGTTTCAGATGTGATCTGCACACTTTCTTGTCTTTTCTTTTAGGTCATGTTAGTCAAATGGTGTTCAGCAAGAAATTTCTCAAGAATTTTTTAATAATTGCACTTAGAATATATCTTAGCAAATGTCTTGAGATAATTTCTTAAGCCAGTTGTTCTGAATCCAGCCTCAGGTCCTGAAAGCCTCTGCTGATGCTTCATTAGATCCTTCAGAATGATGTTCAGAGGAGAAACAGTCAGTGATGTGACTCACATTTCTTTATGAAAATCAGCTCACGCTCCACAAGAAAAGAGAAATTATAATGGCTGAAGATTCGAGTCAAGGGTCTGAATTTAATCTGTCTCTCCCCAAACGAATGTCCCATTCTGAGATGTTGACAAGAGCTTTCATTTCATGTGTAATTAACATACATGCAGAAGTAATCCACTGCGCGCGCACACACACACACACACACATATCGTTTTGATGTACTCTGCTTGACTGAAACCTGGCTAAAACCTAATGATTATATTGGTCTAAATGAGTCTACTCCACCAAGCTACTGTTATAAGCATGAGCCCCGTCAGACTGGTCGTGGCGGC
>NW_015557129.1:87250-117829 GCF_001515605.1 Sinocyclocheilus anshuiensis | reverse complement strand
TCAGTTGCTTTGACACAATCTGTATTGTTAAAAGCGCTATATAAATAAAGGTGACTTGACTTGACTTGACACACACTCACACTCACACACACGCACACGCACATGCACACGCACACACACACACACGCACACACACGCGCGCGCGCACACACACACACACACACACACACACATGCTGTACAGTATTATAATGAACAGAAATATTTAACCATCTTTCCTTTCACACAGAAAAAGCATCATGAAGTTCTTTATGCTGCTACAATGATTTTTGTAGCTTTATGCCCCCCCCGCCCTACTGGCTGCCACGGCAACCAGCCCCCTCCCATTGCCATAGCAACAGACCCGTAACACTTTAAGTGTTTTTTTTTTGCTGTCAGTGTTTGTAAATGTCACCTGACACCAGCTGCACCAGCGGCATCTCCGAAAGATCCCTGCCAATACTCATCAGGGATTCCTGCGTTCCTTCACCCGTTCCCCCTCCACACACTAAATATACAGAACGATCGTCCGGCTGAACGCATCCTTCACAGAGCAGCTCTGCTGAGATTTGTTAGGATTTAGATTTGACTCTCTGTCCAACAGGCTTTGACTTTTTCAGCGTGTTAAATAAGTCGTCGTGTTTTATTTCGGGTATTTGGCGCTCAGAGAGAGAGAGAATGCGAGGGATAAATAATGCGACATGCTTCTTCTGGTGTTAATTAGCTGCTGTGCTGTTTCTTTAGTAAATAAAACATTGAGGGAGACACAATTAGCCGAGGCTGTCGAGGTCTCAGCATCTGTCTGCAGCAGCTGTTTCAGACAGACAGAACGTGGGATAATGGAGGAGGAGAGGAGAGATACTGGACGAAAATCCACAGGGACATTTTGCTAGACCTATCAGATCACATCAGGCATTGTGCAGAATCTGTTTCTAAATGCCAAATACAAATGTGTGGAGTTTTGGACAGTCTAGAATTTGTAATTCATTAGCAGCATGTGACATCAAGCTCAGTTTGTTTTAACACACAGTAAGCGCATATACAGTAATGCGCTTGTATTTTAAGCATATGGAACGAGGCCTTCTAGCAGACATGTAGTTTTGTTCAAGTTCTTGCGTGAGTTCTCCAGTAGAAATGTTTATGTGAGCTGTATTTGTGTCTGAATTGTCATTTGGACTGTTCTCGGTGGATGATGGTCTGCTTACACACACACACACACACACTCACACACACACACACACACACACACACACACACTCTCTCTCTCTCACACACACACACACACACATCTGTGTCTGACTGTGTTATTTCATGTATTAAGGCCTCATGTTGTGGTGTCAGATGCCGAATGTTGTATTAACAGTGTGTTCTCTGTCTCCGCAGTGGACGGCTGTACGGATTGGTCTGTGGACTACCTGAAATACAAAGTTCTGCTCGGGGAGCCTGTGAGGATTAAATGCGCTTTATTTTATGGATACATTCGTGCGAACTACACACATGCTCAGAGTGCCGGACTCAATCTGATGTGGTACAAAAGCACCGGCCATGGAGACTTCGAGGAACCCATTTCATTTGACGGGAGCCGGATGAGTAAAGAGGAGGACTCCATCTGGTTCAGACCGGCCGAGTTACAGGACACTGGACATTACTCATGCGTGTTGAGGTACGAGCTGCTTTTTTCCTCTGTGTGTGTGTGTGTGTGTGTGTGTGTGTGTGTGTGTGATCTCATGTTGAATGTTTACCTGAAGCTAATCTGTGTATCTTCACACTCATCCGTAAGCATCATGATTCTCTGTTTTTAAATGTAAATCTCGATCCACAAACGAATGTTTGTGTTTACTGGATTAGTAGTGAATCAGATGTGAGCAGATCCACTCATGAGGTGCATATCATCTCAAAAACATTACTAAGGTCATCAATAACATTAGTTGATTAGATGACGAAGCAATATAGTGAATGAAATAGAAATAATAATAATAATAATTATTATTATTAGTGTTAGTATTATTATTAGTGTTATTATTATTATTACATTGAGACATACATTCTACTGTACAATAGTAATATATTTCTGTCATAATTTCTTCAAGTTACACCAAACTTTTATGTTGGCAGTTTGTGGTGAAGATTTGTGAGTCTCAATGTGTGTTTGACGGTGGCTTTTCTCAAAGTAAACGCTGTAAAGCTGCTGAATTGACTCTCAGAGCAGCTCTGGAGATGAAGTTCATGTCTTCATGCCCTCATTTAGTGAGACACTGCAGGCAACACACCGCAGGATTCATATTTAAATAGTCTTTTCTTGTTTTAACATTCAAACACAGTAGACCGTATCACGATTTAAGTGAACTGACCATTGACTTTTGATTTATTCATCCAAAATCAGACAAATTCCATGACATTCTGCATTATACAGTGAATTCCATTTTTATGAATGCATTCTGCGATTCCGTCAATGTTTTCCACATCTCAGAAATCACAGAGCCGAGGAGTTCTTTTGACAGGCTTTCTGAATTGTGGTCTCTCTCATTATCAATCTGTTGTTGTATAATGAGCTGTTTTGGGGGATTTGATTTGGGCTGATGGTCACATCCATTTACAGTAATCAGGAGCAACACTAACTCAATCAATACAACCTCATCCATCCGTCCTGTTAGACAAACAGAGACAGAGGAGAATGGACTTGTGTCTGGTGTATTAATACAGAGACTCATCAAAACAAATGACAGCTGTGAGTGAAGTGCATAATGAAGAGTGATGAGATCAGATCACACTCACAGCTCTGGCCAGAGCACCTCGTGATGCCTTCGTTCCACTCTTTCTGATACCACACTTTTACCATTTATGATGTGTGTTCAATAATGAGGTTTCATGCATTTTCAGTTCAGGTCACGTCTCTAGACTAAATGAACGATTCGAGCGTCGGTTCTTCTGATGTGATGATGTTTGCGAACAGCAGCAGTTCCGCTGCAGAGGTCAATCCACCAGAAACAGGGAAAGCGAGCCATACGTTTGCATGTTGTAGTGCGTCATTAACCTCGCAGGTAAAGGCCGTTTCCTGTCAATGGCTCATTAGGTTCCCTCATTAGGAGAAGATGATGTTTGAGTTTCTCTCTGAACTGAGATAGCCTTTGATCTGAAGCGAAACACTGTAACAAATGATGAAGAATTTCAGTGGAGTTTAAAGGAGCATCATGTTCATCACAACACAAGCGTATTACTGTAACTCACTCCCGCTGCTCTAATATCTCCATCAGATCACATGACCATCAGGAACAGACCATTGAGTCTTAAATTGATTAGAATCTTTCTCTCTGCCAGGGTACAGATATAGAGAAGCTTTAGCTTTTGGTATGTTATTATGTTTTATTCTGTTCATAATGTTTTTTTTTCTTGTTTTTTGTCCCCAGTGTTGTTGCTCCTGCCACCTACTGGACACACTGACAGCTGCACACTAGTTAATATCAGGAAGAAGCGGCTGCTAGAGGCACATCTCTGAAATCTATAGATCAGGCACCATATTGATCAAATCGTCACAATGCCACATACTGTATAATGGGTCTAGATCAGTGGTTGCCAACCTTTTTTTCAGGGGATCCCTATTTTAACATTCAAATTTTGTAATGACCCCCATTTAAAAAAAATCAAAATCATTTGTGAAAGGCACAATATGTAAGATTTTTTAATTAAAATATCCAAAAACCACTAGAACATTGTTATATATTTTGCTGACTTGTGTACTTACATTATCCCAAATGTTTCGAAGAATATTTAAATCCAGAGAAATAAGCAATTTTAACTAGAAACACAGACCGTGTCCATAATGTCATTGTGTCGCCTGCCAATGACGTCATAACCCCTCGATTTTGTTTTGTAGAAAACATGGAAACACTAAAGATGCTTTAATATGTTGTGCGTTTTAATAGACCGGTGACGACCGCACAGAGTAGCATTATAACAGAACCTTCAAATGTATCTAGTATGATAAAACAGCGCTGCTTTACCCCACATACGCACGACCGGAAGCAGCGGAAGCGCTCGACTGTGGCATAATAAAAGCTCTGCTGCTTTCCAGCCGTGTGTCGCGCTCGTTCAGCGCCTCGTTTCGCTTCGACGGCTTTCAGCCTCACCCTGCTTCATTCTACTACGTTAATAAATCATTAGCTCAACCATGAACATGATTTCTGCCCGAGTCCCGTCGGATTGCATCAGCTGTGGGGATGAAGACCACAACTCCCATGATTCCACACTCAATCACGGCGTCATCAAACTACGCCTTTGTCTATTTGTTTGTTTTGAATACGCGCCCTCTAGCGGCAAAAATTACATATTGTGCCTTTAGGTTTGCAAAAAATGCAACAACTGCAGAAACATTAAAATAAATTAATAATTTAACATTGTGATGATGTAGTGGATTGAAGTTGAGTGTGTGTGTCTATTAGAGATGAGATGAGAAAGCACTATGAGTTTAGAGGCTTTTATAAAGTCTATTGTAGCAGTCTAATGTTTACGTCACATGAATTTAAACAGTCATTGAATATTAGAATTGTTAATAAAGTTGAAAAGTCAGAAACGAGCATAAGGAAACTGAGATGAGAAGCGGGTGTTCATGGGTTTATGTGATGGACCAGACTCTGGTCGCTGAAGGGATTGTGGGATGTGGCGATGTAGAGAGAAAAACGCCTAACTTAACGTTAGCAGAAGGCTATTGGCTGAATTGAGGCCTGAGAGGCATTATGGGTAAACAGTGGCGGTGTGCTGGACTCCAGCAGTATACAGTTAATAAGCCGGCCTCGGCGCTGCGACACATGAGTTATGCGTCTGTCCGAATCGTGTCTCCTCCACTCCCAGCAGAGCCTGACCTTCCTCTGGCTCATAAATAATACAGCGCTCATAAAATACTGATTTAAAGAAACGTTGTAGCGAACACGACTGGCCGCAGCACATCCTCAGACAGACATCACTCAAGGGACAGCGCTTCTGACTCTACGGCTGCTTTTGAAGCCGTATTTCATTCACATTTCCCCCAGAATGCTCAGTTCCATCTGTTATAGTCAGAGAAATTAACCGGATGCTGCATTACTGGTGTGAATGTGGCTGAAATGCATCTGGCTTTTTGACATCCTGCAGAATGTCTGTTCGAAACTACAGTGCTTTGTGTTAGATGTTAGATCTTGATCAGAGCGACTAGCATCTCTTGTCTTTTATTTCTTAGATAAAAGACACAGATTCTAAGATTTCTTAGATCTTAGAGTTTGCACTTGACTAACTGTCTCGGATCATTATATAGTCTCGTGTATTCTCCATATAGCTAAAGCTATATGTTTAAATTCCTCAGCATATCCAAAAGATACGGTTGCTCCTTTATGCTTAAAGAAGATTAAGGAAAAGAGTCCGACACCATGGTATAACGAACACACTTGTGCCTTAAAGAGAGCAGCTCGGAGAATGGAGCGCAGATGAAACAAAACAAAACTAGAGGTATCTCGTATTGCATGGAGTGAAAGTACTTCCACTTATAGAAGAGCTCTAAAAACTGCTAGATCTGCTTACCTTTCATCTCTTTTAGAAGAAAACACATTTATTCAATGCAGTGGCTAAATTAACAAAAAATAAAGCATCAACAGGCGCAGACATTCCCCAACAGCACAGCAGTAATGACTTTATGAACCGTTTTACTTCCAAGATCAATACTATTAGGCCTGTAATTTCATGGTTAACAGCAGCTGCATTTTCCCAAAAAATTGATGTATTTTGTTATGTCAGGTTCTCAACTAAACTCTGAGGGGATTTACATTTAAATGTATGCATTTGCCAGATGCTTTTATACAAAGAAATTAACACTGTGTTAAAAACAAATTTTTATCAGTTTTAAGCCACGAGTCCGAGTCAAGTATGGAGTCTTTAAGCTGGAGTCAGAGACGAGTTTGGAGTCATTTCATTAATTGTTGCAAATATATTCTCATCCTTAAAAATCCTATTTACATGGTTGTATTTTATAAACAAAATATTTTCCAGGGATACTACTAAGATTCTAGCTCAACTTGTCTTCCTCTGCCTGTATACAGTGTCAGACCAAGATACAAAAATACATAAATACTGCTCTGTGTGTGTTCACTGTGTGTGTGTGTGTGTGTGTGTGTGTGTGTTCACTACTCACTGCTGTGTGTGTGTGTTTACTACTCACTGCTGTGTGTGTGTGCACATCGCGTGCGTGCTCTTCGCCCAAACAAATAACGCATAGATCGTGTGTGTCATCAGATGTTAAACAATGACAACACGGATGCACACATCCTCTAAACGTTCTGCTAGTGCTCGCCATAATAATATGATAGAGATCGTTCTTACCACGTTCAAATGCACGCTTCAAACAAAACAGTCAGTGAAGACGAAGAAGAGAATGACATGTTCTCCCGGCGCCTATTTATAGTAATAGTCGCACCGGTAGTGACGTCATGGGCTGTTGCAGGCCAACGTGTTGTTGGTGTTTTTTCAATGTATGCTTCAGACGGGTCACGACGAGGCGTTCCCCATAGCGACCCCTAGAGGACGCAGTTCGAAGTTCCCTTGAAAGGGAACCATGGGTCACAGGAGGGTGGGATGTTGATCAGTAGGTTACTGGCTTGGGATGGGTGTCATCATGCGTCTCAACCAATGAGAGCATATGGGGTGGACCTAAGACTGCAGCAGCGCTCACATGAAGCACTCACAAATTCATAAGTGGGAAATAGTAACTTAGTAAGTTTCCGATAGTACGTGAAGACAGCCGAGAAGCACTCTCACTCAGCACAGTGGAGTGCATCGTTTTGTTAACTTTGTGGTTTATTATTTTGAGTTGTTTGGGACGCGGTAACACACGGCCCTCTCACAATATATTGCTTTACAGATCTATCGCTTTTGCCGCTCAGAAATGTTCATGCAATCGTGCTGCATGCATCAGAAGTTCAACGCTCCGACACTACATGCGTACCGCGCTAAAGCCCAATTGAACCACGCTCTCGCCCACCTCTTCCAACCGAGCCAGGGCCGGCTAAACAAACTGCGCCCGAGCACGGCACGGAGCGATCACGCTAGTCAAACAAACCGGGCCTTGGGGGTCAATCGCGCTCGAGCACTATCAAGAATGCCTAGTGTGAGTACTTATTATTGCGCATTAGTCTCTACCCACCCGCACCCGCACTCGCCCATCACTCGCCTGCGCCGCACTCTGTTGCGTTGGGTCCCACGATCGTGCAGGTCTCTACTCAGAAGGTGCCTGTTATAATGTTATGATCGAGGCTCTGGACTCTGAGCAAAGTTGATTAATCGCGATTAAAAAAATGTATCGTTGCCCAGCACTAATTTTTATGTAATTTGATCTAATTACAAGTATTTAATTTTTGGAATCTGATCACGTAATTACATATACAGATTACATGTAATTAAATGGCCCCGAACTCCGGATGAGATCCGCTGGCTGTAGACTGACCACATTCTCCTTTCATTACTCATTGTTACTCACTGTATTTGTAGACTCTGGTTTTGTCCACCTGTGTTTTTATGTCCTGTATATAAACGAGAGTTGCGTTTAGTGTTACAGGAAAACAGTGTTGAATTATTTCACCAGGGAATCAAATCGCAGGCTAATTATAAGACTCCTGTTTTAAAAATGGAGCTGGGGATCACATGTTGTGGAGGGATGTTAATCTTTAGTTTTCATTCTGTCTGTCTCTTATTCTCCGTTCACTCTTCTTTGAGTCAGCACTTTCTGTCCTTTCTTCTCTCCGTTCTGCATTGTGTTGTTTCTTCTGTTCAGGGAGTTGTTTTCCAATAAATTCAATTGTGGCAGTAAGAGGCGTCCGCTGAGAGCGCCACTCTAACAAAGCTGAGAAATGGCCTGCTGGCTCTCTGCTCTCATTTCTGCTGATCTGAGATGTCCTGAGCCCAAGACAAACAAAGAAACAATTGCTGAGAATGATGTGAAAACACTGAGACCCTTTTAACAGAGTGTTTACTGACTCATTTCAGCAGTAAATATCTGGGATTTCTGAGAGGTTACCCTTGTCGTAATGTGATCGTGAGATTCCTGTCTCCTGCTGATCGCAATAAAAGAACATTTGAAAGCCTTTTCCAGTGTGAATGAAATGCCTGTTTCTGTGAAGCTTGTTGACGGTGTTGGTTTGGTGTGTTTTGCAGGAACTCCACATACTGTATGAAAGTGTCGATGTCGCTCACGGTGGCTGAGAACAACACGGGTCTCTGCTACAACTCCAAGATGAGGTACTTTGAGAAGGCCGAGCTGAGTAAGAGCAAAGACATCCTCTGTCCTGACATCGATGACTACATACAGACCGGAAAAGAGCCAGAGATTACATGGTACAAGGTACGATCACGTGCTGTATTCACCACTGAGCAGACAGGTTGTTTGGTTTAGTGTTAATAGTACTGTAATACCCTTCAGTTTGTTTCCATACCATCATCTTCATGCAGAAGACTCATGCAGTTAGGGTTAGGCAGAAACTGACTTTATATCAGTCCTGATGTCCTGAGGCAAAGACAATGAGATGGAAAGTTTTGTGAATGGATCAGTTTCTGCCACCCATAAGACAGGTGAAATTGGACTGCGCACTAATTCAGATGAGCCTCAAATTAAACGTCTGCCGCTCTTTCTGGCTAAATTGAATCAAAGACAGATAGTGGCTGTGGACGTTTGTGCTGGAAACATAACTGGATTTAGTTTTCATCAATGTGAACTTCTTCATTCTGCTTAGTTCGATATACGAGTTAAAACTGAAAGATAAAACAAACACACGGCATGAGCAACAAATTACTCATTTGATCCTGTTCTTTACTGGTTGATATCAGTCTTCATGCCGTGCCTTTATATAAATTGAGCTAGTCTAACAAAGAGGTTTCATTTACAACACTTTTTCTTCTTTCAAAAAAACGTTTTAATATTTTGTAGTGCTTTTTCTCATCATACGAAAGCGGTGTGTTTTTATTAAAATGGTTGAATTGCGTCTGCGTTATCATTGACGATTAGAAAACCCTTCATCTTTGAACGTTTATTTCTTAGCTGAGATTCACACTGGTTAACGTCAGCACAGTTCATGCATCATCTTCTTATGGTTCGCTGCCTTGATAATGAACTCATCTGCTCATCGACATGGAAATTAATTAGTGCTAAATAAATGATTGACAGGTGTTGCCAAGGCAACAATTTACAGATGAAACTCTAGCTGTTGTCAAAACACTGTCAAGTATGAAATCCGTAGTGCTGCAGTCTGTTGACAGCATCGAAAGCCGCCCACTTGAAGGCGATTTATTAACGTGTCATTCCAATGAAATGTGTTCGGAGCCGCATTAAACTGCCGATCTGTTTATGGATGCAGGAATGCCGGCCGAAACAGTGGAGACAGAGCATCGTCAGGAAGGTGGATGGGCTCGCCATCAAAGACGTGCGGGAAGACGACATCGGGAATTACACCTGCGAATTACAGTTTGGGAGTTTTGTGGTGAGGAGGACCACTGAGCTGTCCGTCACAGGTAAGATGAGCTCTTCTAAGCCAGGTGTGTCCGGTCCGGCTGTTTCCTGAAGAGTTAAGCTTCATCCCTCACTCAACAGCTCAACCAGTCCAGGTCTTTAGGATCTCTAGAAACTCCCAGGCAGGTGTTGCTGCTAAACTCTGCAGGAACGAGGCCATCCGGGAACTGAGTTTGTCATGTTAAACATGTCTTCTGGTTTGGATCTGATCTGTAGTTAGTGGTTTGTTTTTGGTGGATTGTGTGTTTGTTAGGGTCGACAGCAGAGGGCAGCATGAGGCCCGTCTGTAAATGCTGCCACGACCTTCATTTAGTCTGATATTAAAACGCACAGGAGGTGCTCATGCACAGCTGGAAATGCATTACGAGCATCAGCTTGGCTGTTCTTCAAAAGTCCACGGACAGTGACTATGAGAGGAGGAGGCGTTTCTCTCATTTTGACACGCGTCACATGTCCGTCCTGGTTCGCCGTGATTTTGCCAAGTAAGACATGTTACTGGATCAACATCTTTTGTTGATCCTGGATCAACATTACTGTCCAAAAATACAGACTTAACCCAATCCCCACCCCTAAACCTAACCTTACCCATAATTTATTCCTAAAATCAGAGGGAAATGATAGATGATTAACAAGTCTGTAGAAGCACCTAATCCTGATTGTAAGCCTAAAACTGACATTTCCTGAAAAGTTATCTCTCAATTCTGATTGGTTGATTGGAATGATGTTCCCGGATCAACAAGGATGTTGATCCAGGAACATGTTGTACTTGGTTAAATCACGCTCACCATCCGTCCTGATGTTTAGGACTTAGAAAGAGGTTGAGCAGAATTCAGAACTGAAGAATCAGTTCACTTTCAGTTCATGCGTGTGAATTTGAATTGAACTGGCATGCAGGAAGTTGAATTGGAACTGTAATTCAGAGTAATTCAGCACAGGTAATGCATTCTGGGAAATGGAGTGATTTTCCAGCCTAAACCATTGAAGTTCATTTATTCAGTGTTAAAATGCATCTAAATTGCAGTTTTGCGTTATGTTTGCTATCTCAAATTGAACTCTTGAACTCTCAGACTTTCTTAATTCAGTTAGAATGCAGACGGGTGAAACTAAAGGCTGATGGTCCCTCTATTGTTGCTTTTACACTATGGTGGATCTCTGAGGTCAAGCCTGAAATCAGCTGTCGTTTAATTCACGGCCCAGCTGGAAGAGACGTTTTCACAGAGTCACACACACACACACATACTCACACACACACACACACACACACACACACAGTTTTAAGGTGCTTTACTGGCATGACAGATATTTTTGCATTCATATTGCTAAAGCATTTGCAGCATTTGCAGTTCAAACAGTGCAAAATGAGAATAGTGCAGAACATAAACATAAATTAAGAAAAATAAAACAGTGTAATTGACAAAGAAATGTAGTCCGGATGACAGTAAAGAATAAAATTAAATTACAAGTAGAGTAAATAAAAGTCATTCTTATAATGCAATGATAAGAGAGAGTGATAATAAATAGTGCTGGAGACACAGACTGGAGTCGATCCTCGCTGTGTCTCAGATTGTGACAGACGAACACACACCATTACAGAAGGTGTGTTTGATTAGGGCTGGAGATATCCTGATGTTGTGTCTCTATACTCTGTACCTGCTCGAGAGCCTGTGTTTTATCGGAGTGCTGATAGTGTGTCAATGTGTTTTTAGGGTCTGATATCATTGACCTTTACTTCATTTGTTTGAGTTTCCAAATGAGTGTTGTAATTGTGCTGTAATTTGCTTGAGTTAGTCAGTCTTGTTGTGGGGTGATGATGTTATAGTAGATATTAGAGAAGATAATGTCACTGATTTCTTTGCTCATTTCTTGACATTGCAGGTCTTCATCTCTTTCTTTCTCCACAAACAGTAAGGCGCATATTCTTCTTTTTTTATATGTATATTCAGTGTCGGGGAAAGTTACTTTTAAAAGTAATGCATTATGATATTGCGGTACTCTCTTAAAAAAGTAACTAATTGCATTAGTTACTTTTTATGAAAAGTAATGCGTTATGTTACGTTTTTGTTACTTTTTCTCATCTGGGCTGGGCTTGCTTGTTTGTTTTTAATATGAAAAGTTCTATTTTTGGCAAATGTAAAAGCCCTTTCACACCAAAAGTGAAATGAATGAGCCTCAGGCTGAAGGAAGTCATTTTTGCTTATTCGAATGTTTGAATTGGATCACTGAAGGTCAGCAGCAACAACATTGGTTAACAAAATGGGATTAAATACATAAAGGATATTTGTGCTATTTAACATATTTAATTATTGCAGGTTTTGCATATTCTGAGTTTGCATTTCACTGTTTTTAGTCATTTTGAGAAATACTGAATCTGTTTCTGTTTTTGTGCGAGTGAGATGAGTAAAAGCATGTTGACATTGAGTCTAGATCTACAGTAAGATCATGTTCACACACAGCACCTCTGCACTCAGTAAATACATGAGAAACAGTAACTGCCGTTACTTATCTGAAAAAGTAACTCGGATATTTTCTTATAAATTAAAAAATAATGAGTTCATTTACTAGTTACTTGAAAAAAGTGATCTGATTACGTAACTCTTAACGTTACTACTTGTAATACGTTACTCCCAACACTGTTTATATTTGAATGCCATATGACACTCAGCATGCTATATTTTTTGTGTCCAGTATCTTCAAGAATCTGCTGATCGTAACCTGTTATGCAAAGATATATATAAGCTTCAGCTTATTACAGGTTCGACTCCCTGAATGCTGGTTTATGTGCAAAGCTCTTTTCCTCAGGATTGTACTACATATTAAAGATGGTGGATTCGTGTCCGTCAATCCTTCTTCTGTGGGTTTTTCTGAGCTGATGCTGAGTGTCTCCCTCGTTGTGTTTTTACTCTTGCAGTTTCTGATAATTCACCTTCATGTGCTCTTACGTGAACTGTCAGTTACTCAGACCGCGTCATTTCATGCAGCCCTGTTGGAAGGTAAAAAGCTCATTACTATGTGACTAAAACAGGAGAAATGAGACAGAGCGGGTGCCAGCACATCATGTACGGTTTTTACATGCCGGCTCGTTGAGTCCTGTGCTCACAGACGCTTAAACTGTCATTCAGCAGTGGGTCGCCGGCTCTTTTCTAGAACAGTCCAGTCCAGTTCGTGCTTACAGGGAGCGAGCAAATCCTCTCTGTTCAGTTTTCACTGTTCACCAAACAGCCAGATGCAGCTTATTAAAATGCATCACTTATAGAAATGGCTTATCTGCTTCCTATAGGACGTCAGCGTATAAGACCCTCGTCCCAGTGCCCGACTAATGAAAACAGATGATTATACTTATTGAATTTGTGTCATGGATTTGGCTCATGGGCTTCTCAGAGTAAGTGCTTGAAAACATGTTCCCGAATGGGAGGGTAGAGATAGATTTATTTTTTATTTATGGAAAGAGATGGAAGTCTTTAGGCGTGTGATGAACTCCCTCTGGATCTTCATAAAAAAACTATTCCAGCTCAAGACTCTAATATAACATTGCAAATGTATTGTCCACCATGTATTCTAAATAGAAACAAAAATAAAACAATTATTTTTTTAATGCTATCTGTTAGCCTAATTCTGATGTTGAAGCTGGGAAAGACTAAACTTTGAGTAAATGCTTTTGCAGTTCAGCTATATATAGAACATACATGTGTGTTCACGTTCAGTGGTGTTCAGTCATGTTGAGTAGTCTTTATCGTCATCATCGGGAGCGTTCATATTCTTGTTCGTTCCTGATTTGTCTGATTTGGGAAGCTTTGTTCTAACAGTGTTGACATTTAGCATAACCTTTTGTCTCTGTCACTCTGCTCCGCTCGTTTATGCGGATCCAGTCCGGCTGTTGCTCTGGCTTCCTTTGGAACAATTTTATTTTGTGGAGAAGAAATATAAAATAAATGTATAATTACAAGCTGCTGTAGTTAGTTTTAAGAGAATATAATTGAAATATCACAGTTGTGCTGAATATCTACACAGCTGTGATTATCTCAGGACTTTGTAGCCGTTTACTATGGTATTAACACTGTAATCTTTAGTAATTATGTTCTCTAGGATTCAGTATGTTTCTCACAGCCAACTGATATCTGGGATACTTGGTGTCTTATTCATGTTCGATATTAATGATGTTGCACGCAATTAAAATAATGCATTATGCCCTAAATGAATTTTCACATTGTATAAGCCACAGCTTTTTGATTCCACATGATTCATTGAGTCATTTAATCACTGAAGCGTTATGATGTTTCCATGGAATCATCTGTTTTCAGTTCTGCTAGTAATGTAGCTTTGCATCAAGTGCTTTGAGTGTTGCAGCATCTGTTTTTTGTGGCAGTTTGTAATACAGTTTTGGCATTATTTTATAATGCATTAGGAACTGACTGGGTTAATATTGGGCTTTTGCTAGAGAAATATGGATCTGCTAACAGCTCGCGAGAGAGGATTCTCCTCAGATGAGCCGTTATATAACAGCGTCGCCTCATCGTGAGCAGGTGAACGTCTAAACACACAGCAGCGTTCAGTTCTGTCCGCTGATTATCATATGAAAGGTGAATAATTATTCTCTTAATTGAGTACAACGAGGGTGTACAGAAGTTCTGAAAAAGCACAGCTCTGTTTCAGGTGCTGCTGTCTTTTATGAGGGTGTGTTTGGATCTTTTTTCCTAGAGGAAAACCAGAGTGAACTCTTAAGCATTCGAGTGTGTTTGTGCAGCCGGAGCGGAGACATATTTCCCCATCCTCTCTCTCTCTCCAGGAACAGTAAAGCTCATCCCACATAAAAATCAATATTTAATGTCAACATTTTATGTTTTTTTTCTCTTGTGCTTTTCTAATATGAGCTCAGATGAGGCTTGCGTGTGATATTAGTGTACGTTATGTTGTCTGTGGTGCCCCACGTCACCTGTCAGCCCAACTTCAGATCTGTCACTCAAACTGCTGTCGTCGTGGCAACAGAGTGGAAAATAATGAGAGATATTCCCACCTTATGGTTCCTGTACTGCCAAAGTACATATGAGAGAGAGGGAGGGAGGAATAGAGAGGGAAATGAAGAGAACAGCTGCAGCAGAAAGAGCGAGAGAAATAAACAAAGGCTTGATGCAGAGAGAAGGAAAATATGGCTGAAGTGGAGAGAGATCGGAGAGAGAGAGAGAGAGAGAGAGTGTTTGGAGTATTCAGTATGATGGATGAGCATGTGATCAATGCCAGCGATCTGTCATGTGGCTCATTTTCATAAACACATTACTGATGGAGACGCTCGTCCAGCGGCCGCTCTCTTTACAGGGTTAAACGGCAACAGACCTTCTTCATATATTACACCACTTCACATTTCTCTCTGTCGTCTCATCAGTGAATTTACATGAAGCTGCAGCAGGGTTTTTATGTAGTTGAGCTACAGTCACCAGCTCTGTCCAAGAGCATGTGACATGATGTGCAGTTGAATACTTAAAAACACAAGTCATGTGACACTTCCAGAGCCGGTCTCAGTCTGATTAACATGTAGACACTCTGAGCTCCAATCACATGATCATTAACAAAAATCTGATTGATTTCAGTGGGACTAAAGCCGTCTGGATATTTATGATGTTTAATATTACCATGTGACTTCTTGCTTAATTAGGATCTTCTAAAACTGACGAGTGGTGTGAGGACACGAGGAGCCGGCAGGAGACACAAGCTCATTTTGAAGGGAAACTAAAAGAGAAGTTGAGGCTGGTGTGCAACGCCCGTCGTCCTGATGTGTGTCAGGGGTTTGTGATGAGGAGGCACTTTTCCTCTAAGCTCAGAGTAGTTTTAAATAAATGAGCGGCGAGGCCATGGTCGGCGTGGAGGAGAATGTCTAATGTGGTTATATTTAGAAGTCATTAGTTAGGCCTGGCCAAATGAAGGGCTGTTTTTAAAGTGTTCTTCATTAATTACACAGGATCCTCCATCTTGATGGAGTGCGAGTGAGATAAGAAACATATTCAGGTCAGAGAGATCCATGCAGGGACTTACACGTGATATTGATGCTCTGGTTATGTAAGGGCTCTGTTGCAAACCCAGTGAGAGAACTTCAGGACCTCCATAGAGACTTCACGTGTGTGCAGAACGATCGTGTGGCCTTAATGTGCTGCTTTATAACTTTTCCATTCTAAAGCACCCATATACAGTCAAACCAAAAATTATTCAGACACCAGATATAATTTTTGATATTTTTTACTAGTGGGTGCACGACACTATAGTTAATTTATGTAAGTGAGGAGAGCAAAATAAAGTAAACTGTGACATATTATACCCAGAAGTTCTTCATGCAGTGGGCTACCAGTAAAATTGATAAAAAAAATTTGGGACCAAAAATTATTCAGACACTTTGACCTGACCATGTTTTGCTTAAGTGTTATCTGACATTATCAAGATGCATTTATTCTGACACCGTTTAACTCTGAGTTCTTGTCATATTTTATTGCCATTTTCTAAACTATAGCAAATAAACTAAACTATGTGATAATGTTGAAGGTGTCTGAATAAATTTTGGCTTGACTGTATGATACAAAATTCCCTCTGCTGTCATTATGACAAAGCTGCTTGTTTTCCCATTAAGAAACCTGGAATGTCAAGTCAAGTCAAGTCACCTTTATTTATATAGCGCTTTTAACAATACAGATTGTGTCAAAGCAACTGAACAGCATTAATTAGGAAAATAGTGTGTCAATAATGCAAAATTACAATAGTAAACACTCATTTTTCAGTTAAAGGCAGTTCATATGAATGTCAGTATTGTGTTTGTAGGCAGTGTGAGTACAATGTTCATTCACAGTAAAGAGTCCTGCTGATCACAGTACAGTCCGTAAGACTCGAAGACACTTCATACTTCGCAGCAGCTCATCTGTGCAACGCTGAGCACAGTATGCATCATGTAGCAGCACTCACGGCATGAACTTTCTCTTTTTGAAGACACATTTTGCTAGTTCTGCTAGCCCATGCTCAACCTGTGAGTGACCGTGTTTTTCTCTACTGTACTAATATGCATTGATGCATGGAGCAAGT
Source organism: Sinocyclocheilus anshuiensis (assembly GCF_001515605.1). NCBI lineage: Eukaryota > Metazoa > Chordata > Actinopteri > Cypriniformes > Cyprinidae > Sinocyclocheilus > Sinocyclocheilus anshuiensis. The sequence continues at coordinate 101,275 of NW_015557129.1, read as the reverse complement.
GTTCAAACAGAAGAGCAGAAATGTGCTGTGATACGCAGAGACACCTCACAGTCGGCATCAGACGTGTTCACGAGTCCCTAAAGTCCAAGTCAAGTAGCAAGTTATATTTTTTTGCGACTTAAGTGCAACTTGAGTCCAAGCTGCAGACTCGAGTTTCCATCTCTGGTCGGCATCCTGGGAAACCAGAACAGAGTCCAGGATTGTGTGGACCAGCTGAGGGTTGAACGCTCTGGACTTGCTGGTCTGGTGAGAGAGAGAGGGTTTTCAGCAGGGAAGCCTGCGCATGTCATCTGTTTGAAGCTGATGGTCTTCCTTCCTCCTTTCCATCCATGTCTCTTTTGTCCTGAAATGCTTAAGCTTATTAACCCTTTCAGTGGTGAGTTTAAAATATTCCAGCGGTTCCCCCAGAGTGAGTTTTTTTAAGGCAACCATTATTTTAGAATGTTTCCCCTTACTGTTTCCATGGTGACGCGTCATGCTTGTCACGTGACACACCGCGGCCACAATAACACTGTATGACAGATGGATCGCTTTTATTTCGTTTTTCCTTTTTTATTCAAAATATTCATAAACTTGCTTACCATATCATCAACTATCTGATATTCCGATTCACAAATATGTGTAAATGAGAGTGTGTTGTCATTTAAAAACCTTTCTAAATGATCTTGATCGTGATCTGTAATGTGAGATGGGCGCCGCCATGTTTATTCGTGCTGCAGTTCAGAAAGTCCTGTCAGTCGGATTTACAGCACGTGAATTCATTAGTTTCTCCCGAAATACAAGTTGTTACGGGGCGAACGAGACATGAGACTTGCGGATCCTCTGGTGGCGAGCAGACGGAAGTTCATGGACCGGATTCGTGACACAAGTAATAAGTGGCCGGTGAACTGGGAGAAGAATAGAGTGAACTTTATAATTACTTACACTATGTGTATCTGATATGAATAAAACAAATATATAATGAATAAAATAAAGCAAATTAAATTTGAATGGATTGTTATTGTTGCTTCCATAGACATATGTGTGTATTTTACAAACTCTAAATGTATTATTATACTAGTACTTATGTGTATTTAAATGTCTGAAATCTAAAATAAACATTATGTGGTTAAAAAAACTGCATAGTTGTGATAATATGACAAGTGCAGTGCACTTCTCTCTCTGGCTCAGCGCCAGCTAAAGCGCGAAAGCACAGTTTGAATTTGACAGTTATGTGACGTCACCGAAGGTTCTAAATCCCATATGTGGGACCGTACCGCTCAAAGGGTTAAATCATGTATCATGTGGTTACAGGTTTTATATACAGTATGAGACTACGTATGACTGCTATCCCCTCTACATTTCTCTCTCTCTCTCTCTCTCTCTCTCTTGTTTTTTTAATCCTCCTCTCACAGAAAGCACTCAGCGCATGTCTTAAAAGTGAGTCAGTGAATAAAAGGCCATTTGATGTGTTTTCTTCATTCTAGCTGCACTTTCATTGCTGAGTGAAATTAATATCTTAACTAGCAGTCATCCAAAGAAGGGGAGTGTTGTAGAGGGCTCTCTGACCTGCATTACAGAGCTACGGGACACTTAAATGCACCATTTCCTTCCATTCAGCCCTTAATGGCGGTTAATCTGTTCCATTTTGTGTATGAATCATAATCTGAGTGTGTGAACTTGAGTGTAGAGGCTTCCATTAGTTATCATTCAATTTGCTTTAAAAAGAGCTTTCAGAATGCTGAGGGTAGCTGTGATTGGGGGTGGAGTTAAAGACGGGGTGTGGCCAAAGGGGTGGGTGTGGTCAGAGAGTGGGTGTGGTTAGAGGGCGGGTGGGGCTATGGTGTGGTCAGAGAGTGGGTGTGGTGTTAGAGGTGTGGTCAGGGAGTGGGTGGGGCTAGGGTGTGGTCAGATAGTGGGTGTGGCTAGGCGTGGGGTCAGAGGTTGGGTTCAGATCATCTAGATTGCAGTCAGCATTAGATTATGAGTTTTCAAGTACAATTATTGAGCTCAGCATGTGTGTTCATATTCCTGTATAGAATACATTTATTGTTTCCATTTCATTCTCTCTCTCTCAAGTGACGATAAGTGCTAACGGAGTATGTGTAAATGTCAGCTGTTTCATGAATTCAAACATCTGGGATCTGTAATGATGATCACACTTCATCGATTAATGCGACACTCTGGCAAATTACCACTCAATTTGTGTCTCGGCTTTCAGAGTGTTAAACTGCTGTTAATGAAAGCCACAAACACTTTGCTCTCACACCCACAGTTTTTCTACCTTTTTTAGCCTCCTGTTGGGAATCACTCAGGATTTCCGTCTTGAAATTCGCCACTTATGCCGAGTTCACACAGCACGATTTTCAAAGTCATCGGATCACCGTTGTTTTCACACTGCACGACTATCTGGGGCAGCATTCAGTTGCTGCTGTGTTCACATTGCATGATGGATCGGCGATAGGGGGTTACACACTGCATGACTTTACAATAGGAAGAATCGCAGACAACTCTGTCTGGTCCACAAACTACGTTTCACAACCAAACGCACACGAGAAGTGATCCCGAACTTCCCGCTGCCCTGTATCTTGCTCTCTCATTGGTTGTAGGTCATCGCCTATGTATTTTTCAGTCAGAACTCATTTCACACAGCAGGATTTTGAATCGCCGAGAGGTCCAGAAATTTAGCATGCCAAATATTTCACGGGCATCAGCGACACGTCGGTGATTCTCTCAGATTGCGTCTTTGATAATTCACACTGCATGATTGTCACTCATGTGAACGAGCACCGATTTGCCTCCGATTTCGGGCATTTGTCTGTGATTTTGCAAAACCTGTCGGCGAGTTAAAATCGGGGCTAAAATCGGGCAGTGTGAACTCGGCATTAACCTTATGATCAGACATCTGTTTAACTTTCAAACACATGAAAGAATGATTCAGTGACCTTGAGATTTTGTTTTTTCCCTCAGTAAACATAATTTACTGTGATTGTTTTGACGGCTCTTCTCCCTCTATAACCCCTAATCTAGGGGTCTTCAAACTCGGTCCTGGAGGGCCAGTGTCCTGTAGAGTTCAGCTCCAACCCTAATTAAACACACCTGAACCGGCTTATTAAGGTCTTACTAGGCATACTAGAAACTTCCAGGCAGGTGTGTTGAGGAAACTTGGAGCTGAACTCTGCAGGACACCGGCCCTCCAGGACCGAATTTGGAGATGCCTGCTCTAATCAAAATAAGACACAGAGAATGAATGATAATGACACCATCTGGCATATTTATGTTTTCAAGGTGGTTTATTCATTCAGTACATTGTTGAATAAAGAATCTAACATGAGAGAAGAAGGGTTGTGCTTTATTTTTATGCTCCAGACCGACCCAGAATTTAGCTCAAGATGGAGTAATTGGCTCTCAGGCAGAGCTGGAGTCTCAAACTGTCAGTAAACACATCATCCTGTTATAACTGAACACTTTCCTGTGGTTTTAATAGCACATTGTTTCAATGGCAACTGGAACAGACCTTGTTTGTCCTTCCAGAAGAAATAAGTCTTATTTGGCTTATGTGTGTGTGAGAGACCGAGGTCTTCTTAGGACAAGTCAAATTTGTAAAAAAAAGAAATGCACCAACCTGTAAAGCCCCACTCAACTTTTCAAAGCATACTGCAGGTGAGGAAAGGTCAGGACTGTCCTTCACGTTTATATATGGACTGTGAGCGACTGCATGAATAATTCAGGCTCGAACCTCGTCATGTGACAGACACATTCCCCCATCTGCTCACAGTGGGCTTTGCGTGTCACACGAAGGGTCACATCACGACCCCTTACACAAGCCCAGAAAGATCCACAGGCCTGTTTCTGTCTCTTAATGGGAGCGGCGGGTTACATTAGACATAATTATTTCTGTGTGGTGTCTTCAACCCCAGCAGGCTGTAATTTGTACCTTCACGTCCCCTCTGCCACACGACAGCTGCTGGAGCCATGACACTGTCATTTTCCCTCCCGTTTCTCCAGCTCTCATAAAGCCTCTTGTAACCCGCTGACCTGTCCGATCGTATATAAGCACCGGTTCCCGTATCACCCCTGCCCTTGTGTTTTTATTGGACCCCTATTAGTCTTTGGGACAGCTGCTGTCACTAATGCTGTTAGAGGCTCAGTTTTTCTTTTCCAATGTCCATGTTCACTTATTATACATTGTTTGTTATTTATATTAATGTAAATGATTATTATAAATGTCTTCTAAATACCAAAACATGCATATGTTCATCAGAGTAGATGGTACTTGTCTGCATAGTCGTGTCTGACGTACTGTATGGGGCTAGAGATGTAAATTAGCAATGTTACTATAATCCGGTATGTTTACATTTTGTATTTTATGCTTATGTTCATAAACATGCTTTGTTTCTATTTGAAAGATTCAATTATGATCTGGTCTGTTGCTGTTGGTGGGACATCAGCAGATTATTCATTACAATCCTGAAAAAATTTGTTTTTTTTTTATTTTCCAGATTCAGATGTTCTAGATGTTTGGTGCTTATTGCTAAAGGAAAATGTGTTAAAGGGACAAACCTTACAATGAATTGTTTGTTCAGATGCAGAGTAGCATTGATTCGTATCTGAGAGGCTGGGCTGGTTTCGTGTTTGTGGCAGACAGTAGCGACGTACTGCTTTTCTCCTTCTGCTTGTGCTTCTCGTTGTGCAAATGAGATTCAGCTGGAAACCTCTTGCTTTCTTCAGCTTGTTTCCCCTTAACAGCTACATAATTAGCAAACAGTTAGGTAAAGTGAAGTGAAAGTGAAGCGACGTGTGGCCAAGTATGGTAATGTGTAAAGTAATGTGTGCTCTGCATTTAACCCATCCAAGTGCACACACACAGTAGTGAACACACACCCGGAGCGAGTAACTGCTTTAGGTGCCAGATACAGCATATGATTCCACCTCCTCATGATCTCTAGATCATCCCAGTGGATTTGAGCATGTTTAGCACATTTTGTGTGTTTGAATGACATTCCCATGCTCATGTGAAACATTCGTCTCATTAAACAAACTTAATTTCCTGTTTGACACTCTTAAAACATTTTATCTAAAATAATAATGCAAGATCCACTTTAGAATAGTGAATCAGTCGTTCACACACACACACACACACACACACACACACACACACACACACACACACTCACATGCACACACACACACACACTCACACACACAGCATGTGTTATTATTGTGAGCGGGTGACTCTGGCCGTGTACCCTGAATTTGCTGCTATAACAAACTGACCTGTTTGAGCAGGTGGGCAGGCTGGCAGCGTCCGTCTCTGAGCATTAGCCCTGGCATGACGCTGAGTGTGTCTGTGTACCTACTATTGCCTACATTATGAGGCCCAAATATCCTCACAAATATAGTAATCTCAGTAAATTTTGACCTTGTGGGGACATTTTTTGGTCCCCATGAGGAAAAAAGCTTATAAATCACACAGAATGAAGTTTTTTGAAAATGTAAAAATGCCTGTAGTTTTGTGTGAGGGGGAGGGTTAGAGTAAGAGGATAGAAAATACAATTTGTACAGTAGAAAAACCATTACGTCTATGGAATGAACCCATAATTATAGGAATACCTGTGTGTGTGTGTGGCTCTGTCAGTCCAGTCATGTACATTACGTGTCCCTTACGTGTCCTCACTCTATATCTGTCCGTCATTCATGTAGTCTGTCTGCATGCTCTCATTCACAATTGAAACATTTAGCCACCATTAAAAAGATTAATTCATGCATTGGCGAACTAGATGAGCATGAATCTTTTCTCATGTCTTTTTGGGTTTAATGAGAGCGAGCACAGTCTTGTGACACACCAGGTGTTTGTTCAGATCCTCCGTCACTGCAGCGCTTGTGATCCGAGTTTCAGTGAAGTTTGTCAAGGACACAATGTGTCAGTGTTGACTTTAATGTTCTGCTGAAGAGAACAGATGGCTGATGTGTGACGCTCGCATCTGATTGGCCAGCTGAGATCCCAAGATGAAAACTAGAGAGAGAGATAGAGAGAGTTTCCCTCTGAACACTCCAAACATTTATAATCTCCTGCAAACATCTTTCGGCTAGATTTATGTAGTTGAAGCTGTCTGTTATCTGACGGTCTTTGTGTGTTTTGTTGAGACACAGACAGTGACATTCATGCATATTCATTCAATTAAAACATTCAAGTGCCTCTTTTTGATTTCCACTATAAACTCTCGACTCGAGTGGCGTCTCTTCTTCACGCAGCGTTCTTGTGCGAGAGGGACATTTACTCTATCTCTTAATTAAAGATTATATCACATCATTTTCTTCACAAGGGAAGAAAAATTTACTTCAAAGAAAGAGTGAGAAAAATAATTTCTGTAAGTTCACCAACTGAAAATGAGGCAAAGTTATTTGCATGAGTAAGATTGACGTTTTTAATATCCGCTGCAGTGGCGGTTCGATTGGCATGACTGAGCCATCGGCGGCCTTGAGAAAGCACATCGTGTGCCGCAGCATCGTCCTCATTATTGGGAAAACAATGCATAATTAAAGTAATCATGATTAATTACCATTCGCTCACCATTTGCACATCTGCTTAATTATAAGTTTGGAATATTCCTCCGCGCCTGAATTCTGATTTTGTGCAATGCTCCTTCTGACATGGTGTTGATAGTTCGGCTGACGTGAACGCAGCGGCTCTGGATCCGCCGCACTGATGTTCGTCTGTTGTTTTAATTACACAGATGTGCATGAGAATTGCCTGTCACTGCAGGGAGAAATAGGGCCCAGAGCTAAACGTCTACATGGCACAAGGCCGCTGCTGAGAAGGCAGTATATAGTGACGTACAGGAATCGATAGAGCATTTTCCCTCTGTGCTTCATAAAGGTCTCAGCATTTGCCCAGATACAGACGTCCAGAGGGCCGACAGAGGGCCAAATGAGCCGCTGGACTACAGTAGGTGGGCTAGCAGGGTGAATGAACATGTTCATTAAGCGAACGTGCTGACAGCTCAAGCCGCTTTAACCGACAGACGCCCGGGAGTCCCCGGAGAGGAACCCTCGGAGGAGAAACGGGACGTTAACCACAGTGTCAAAGCAGGTGGAATAATTAAGAAAAAGGAGAGAGCTCATTTAAAAGGGCTAAATCATGGCTGTAAGTTAATTATGTTGCCTTACCTTACACAGGAAGTGGTTGCACCAGGGGATCATGAGGGATTTCCTTTTAAGGAAGCTCCTGGCTCGTTAGCAAGCAGCCACTTTTGATACGGAGCAAAGACGACCCATGATGTGATTGACAGATCAGTCCTCAGCTGACCACCACTGTAGTTTGTTGTGGAGGAGCGGTTGACATTAGATTGCATGATCCAGTCAAGAATTACGAGCATGTTGAACACGGGCAGCTTACAAGAAGTCAGCTTGTGCAGGTGGAGAAGTGTTTCCATTACTGTGAGCAGACACCACAGCGTCTCTAATGATAGACGACGAGTGTGTCAGAACGCTGCACTGATGTTCAGCTCCTCATTAAATCCTCTGCTGCCATGTCAGAAAGGCGACTCATGGTAAATTATAATTTAAGCTTGTTGCAGTTAACTCTGTGTTTATTCTGCAGAATTCATGATCAATGTTTTTATCTCTTAATGGGTTAGTTCATCAATGAAAACTTGTGTCATCATTTACCAAACCTGTTGGACCCGCTTTCTTATGTGGACACAGAATTTTAAAAAATATATATATTTTAAGAAATTGTTGTCCATACAATGAAAGTCAAAGGGCTCCAATGTTGTTCGGCTCCCAACATTCTTTAAAATATCTTATTTTTTGTTCAGCAGAAGAAAGAAATAATACCATTGTGGAACAACTTGAGGGTGAGTAAATGATGACAGAATTTTAATTTTCCCACTCCCTTTAATATCTTCAAGTTATTGACACTCTTGTTTCAACCCATCTTTGGGTCAAATTTGACTAACGCAACTTTTGGGTTAAAAATTGAATTGAAAAATGTAACCTTTAACCTAAAAACCTTTAACATTTTTAGAGTGTATGATCAGTTTTTCTGTGTTCCTTTTCAAATGCGGCATTAACAGAAGGGTTAAGTAGTCACATCGTAACCCTTCAGTCAGTGCAGCATTATCAAGTTTTTTAGCTGTCCATCATGTTTCCGCTCTGGAAGAATGTCAAGTGGCCACACTAAGTGGGGTGTTCAGGTTGTAATCATCATGCTCAGCCGCGGCTCGTCCGTGTTGATAGTGTTCGCTCTTGTAAGGCCGAGGGTATTAAAGTTAATCAGCAGAGAAATGTCAGACGGCTTTGCTCACACACGTTAGTGTTCTGCTAGCGCTCAGCGGCACTCTCAAACAATGCGTCCTCGCTGCGTCAGGCAACTTGTAGAGGGCCAGTGCTCAGATCTATTCTGAGTGCGCTGGCGTAATCATGCGTGACCGGGAGCGACTGAGCTCTTTAATTAGAGAGACACGCATTCATTATTTACCCTTTTCTCAGAGGAGATTAGCTGGAGTCGATGCTTTGTGGGAGAGATACAGAGCTAAAGTGTATCTGAGACGGGCCTTCCTCTACTGCTGCACGTAAAGCAGGCGTTTCATGAGTCTGAAACGAGCGTCTTCCTCCAGCGATCTACAGTCTCCTGACTCTTACTCCCAAAGCGTGATGTGTGCGAGCAGGTACGTTCCGTTCACGTCTAGTAGATGCTGTGTGTTCATATTCAGCTCAAAACTGTTGGAGGAGGTTTTTAATTAAAATAAATTAATCGATGTGAAGATTCTAATGAGCAGATGCTAACAGTGGTATTTAAAAAGCTCTCATTAAGCATCTGAAGGGCTTTTGATGGCAGTATGTGTTGGGTCACATCCTCTGGCCGGATGAAAGAGGAGCTCTCGAAGGTCGCTCGGTTCATTTACTGAGCACATCCAAATGGTCGAGTCACGTTCCAGGCCTTTGAAGTTCCTCTGCTGGCTCGATAGCCGGTCGATGGGCCAACCCAGGGTTCCAGGGAAACTTTACTCCTCGACTTTTGAAGTCACTTTGTTTACTCAGAAATCATTAATTTAGCTGAAGGTCTTTATGAGAGCATAAGGAACATTTGACCGGCTTTTGTGTCCTCTGAAAAGAGAGAAACTAAAGATAGGGTTTAATTGCTTTAAAGCAAGTGTGGCACTCATGTGAATCTGCTTTCTGATGCATGTCAGTACATCAGTTCTTTTTGAGTATTTTAGATTCAAACGACAAACTAACAAGCGAGAAAAAAACCAAAGCAACAGACAGAAAAAAAACCACTGCAAAAACACACTGCATTTATCGCACCTTCTCCACTGGTTGCCAGAACTTTCCTTGTAGTGTGTCCCTTTGCTAATTTACAGAACCAGTGGGACCCTATTATATTCAGGAGGAAGATGTCAGCTCCTCACCCAACAGCATGGCTCATAACTGGAACAAAAGAATGGGCTTGTGTTTAAAAGTGGATTACGTTCAGAAGGCTCAGTTCTGAGCCTGGCTGGGAGCCTGTGATGTTCAGCAGCCATACAGAGAGCAATTTCCTTCCCCTCTCAGTGTTGACATTTCTTAAAGAGACCCCCCAGAGCAGAGCGCTCTCGCCCTCACGGTGATTAGCCACGTAGTGCCGCGGTGTCGACTTATGGCATGCAGAATTACAGCAGCGATGGTTTCACATGGATGAAACTAGTGAAAAGGTCAACAGGACGAGACGACTCGTGTGTATCGAGCTACAGGGATCAGTTATTGTTGTAATTATGAGGTGAGGATGTATCGATCATGTGTGTGTGATATTTCTCTACAGAGCTGTAGTCCAGTATAAAATGACTGGAGCATCAACTTTTATTACATTCATCTCTGGAGCAAACATGAATTTCACCTCTGTTAGCATCAGGTGAAGACTCGTTCTCAGATCTGATCCATGTAAAAGCTGCTTCCGGCTTCGCTACCGTTCGGACGTTCTTGCTTACTGCTCTGCGCTTTGCTCCCTATTTCTGTACTTTTCTAAAAAAAAAAGAGGATTTTTAGGATTTTTCTAAGATTTGTACTTCAGCAGATCAGCACAGAGCTCAAACAACACATTTTTGGCACAAACACTTGGTATTTAAAAAGCTCTCATTAAGCATCTGAAGGGCTTTTGATGGCAGTATGTGTTGGGTCACATCCTCTGGCCGGATGAAAGAGGAGCTCTCGAAGGTCGCTCGGTTCATTTACTGAGCACATCCAAATGGTCGAGTCACGTTCCAGGCCTTTGAAGTTCCTCTGCTGGCTCGATAGCCGGTCGATGGGCCAACCCAGGGTTCCAGGGAAACTTTACTCCTCGACTTTTGAAGTCACTTTGTTTACTCAGAAATCATTAATTTAGCTGAAGGTCTTTATGAGAGCATAAGGAACATTTGACCGGCTTTTGTGTCCTCTGAAAAGAGAGAAACTAAAGATAGGGTTTAATTGCTTTAAAGCAAGTGTGGCACTCATGTGAATCTGCTTTCTGATGCATGTCAGTACATCAGTTCTTTTTGAGTATTTTAGATTCAAACGACAAACTAACAAGCGAGAAAAAAACCAAAGCAACAGACAGAAAAAAAACCACTGCAAAAACACACTGCATTTATCGCACCTTCTCCACTGGTTGCCAGAACTTTCCTTGTAGTGTGTCCCTTTGCTAATTTACAGAACCAGTGGGACCCTATTATATTCAGGAGGAAGATGTCAGCTCCTCACCCAACAGCATGGCTCATAACTGGAACAAAAGAATGGGCTTGTGTTTAAAAGTGGATTACGTTCAGAAGGCTCAGTTCTGAGCCTGGCTGGGAGCCTGTGATGTTCAGCAGCCATACAGAGAGCAATTTCCTTCCCCTCTCAGTGTTGACATTTCTTAAAGAGACCCCCCAGAGCAGAGCGCTCTCGCCCTCACGGTGATTAGCCACGTAGTGCCGCGGTGTCGACTTATGGCATGCAGAATTACAGCATCACATGGATGACATGGATGAAACTAGTGAAAAGGTCAACAGGACGAGACGACTCGTGTGTATCGAGCTACTTATTGTTGTAGGACGAGACGACTCGTGTGTATCGAGCTACAGGGATCAGTTATTGTTGTAATTATGAGGTGAGGATGTATCGATCATGTGTGTGTGATATTTCTCTACAGAGCTGTAGTCCAGTATAAAATGACTGGAGCATCAACTTTTATTACATTCATCTCTGGAGCAAACATGAATTTCACCTCTGTTAGCATCAGGTGGTTCTCAGATCTCAGATCTGATCCATGTAAAAGCTGCTTCCGGCTTCGCTACCGTTCGGACGTTCTTGCTTTGCGCTTTGCGCTTTGCTCCCTATTTCTGTACTTTTCTAAAAAAAAAAGAGGATTTTTAGGATTTTTCTAAGATTTGTACTTCAGCAGATCAGCACAGAGCTCAAACAACACATTTTTGGCACAAACACTAAAACTAAAAACTCTTTGGGACTGGAATAATACCACGAAAAAGAAGATTCTTTGCCTCCCACTGCCAGCAGCTTACATTCCGGAGACGGGAAAACACAGCTGCCCACATTCAAACAGAAGAGAAAGAAAATGCCTCCTGTTGAATCTACTTGCTGCATGAACTGCCGCAAACTTCTACAAAGGATTGCGGTTCTTCAAACAAAGTTACTTGCTGCACTTCCAAAACAGGCAGAACACTCAGCAGACCGTCATCATGGACGCCCTCAGCATACAGCCGGTGAGTCCTGTGAATCTAGTGAATCTCAACAGTTTATACCAAGTGTAGAGGAACTAGCTGAAACTGATCGTCACACTAATCGATGGCACAAACAGGGAGCGAGACCCAAAGGCAGTAGAGACATCAGATTGTCACAAGTTTCTCGTATTGCTGCCGTAACATCCTCTACCCCAGATATGGCTATGATGAGGCTTGTGAATACTGGTATTCTACCAGCCCCTATACATCTTGAGAACAGATTTGAAGCATTAATGAATGCGGGTGAGGAATCCCCAAGTGTGATTAAATATGGATCGGATCAGCCAGCAGTTAACATCGCTACTAACAGGCGCTCAAGATCAAGCAGACAGCGGCTTTCAGCTCAGAACGCAGCCGAGCCCAGGACTCTGATAGTGGGCGACTCCATTATCAGAAACATCATTACCAGGACTACAACTACATGCTGCCTTCCTCAAGCAACAGTTTCTGATGAGAAGAAGGAACTTCTGAAAATTCTAATGAAGCACAAGGCTGCAAATCGAATCATCATCCATGTGGGAAAGAATGATATTCGGAAAGAGCAGTCAGAACTCCTTAATAAGGACTTCAGTAAACTCTTTGAAACACTTTGAAGACTTAAAGTTCAGTCGTTCATCAGTGAACCACTCCCAGCAAGGGGAACTAACATGTTTTCACATTTGCTTGGGCTGAGCACATGGCTACAAAGAATCTGCAGTTTAAAAGGAGTCAACTTCATCGACAATTTCAATCTTTTCTGGGGCCATAGACAACTGTTTAAACTGGATGGCCTCCACCTAAACAAATTTGGTGCAAGAGTGCTAAAGGACAACATCTACTTCTCCATCCGTCATCCTTCAGTAGTGTGTGCCAAACTACTCAACCTGAATGGCACACACACACCTGGACAGAGTATGAGTGACCACAGGACTTCATATCAGCTTCCGAGTCATCATGTGGTTGACACATCCCACAAGGACACTGATAACACCACACAGCCACAACAAGCACTGCTCATGGACACCATCCCGGCTGAGCCCTGCCCACAGAGCTCGTCACAGACAGACTGTGACGTATCAGAACAGCTCCAAGACTCAGCACCCAAGGATGACTTTCTGGAAAATAGCTAGGGAAGGCAGAACAACATATTTCAGCCACCGGAAACACCAGAGACACAGCCCATCTCACCAGACACATTATCCCTCTCTCCAGCATCTCCACTTCTAAGCTTCTCACAGAAAATGGAGGAACTGGTTTATGCTGGGACTGACCTTTGCTGGTCTTGAACCTACATCTACCTTGATTTTTATTTGAGTCTACAAGAACAAAAGTGTCTATATTTAAAGAAACGTGCATTTATGTAACAAGGAGTGATGACAGTTCTTCCCTGCAGCATCCTGAAGTGGCAGCTGCTGCTTCCGACTGGTGCTGTTGGTTTGCAAACGGTTTTGTTTTCAATTTTGTCTGTGTACCTGCCGCTTGGTTGGCTGGACTAATTACATTTTCTGGAACTAATCGTTAGCCAGACTTGGATTTTACATTGCCAAAGGATCCTGCTCACCTTATCTGCTTGCCATCTACCCAGCCACAGTTGCTCAGTAAGTCTCCATTTGCTAATATCCTATTGCAAGTGTGTCCATCTGTTCATCTCCAGCTGTAAATGCTAGTTCTAATGCTTTCAGTGGGCAACCTCCTATTATAATTGTTCTCATTCTCTCCTCTTACTATTCACTGTGGAAATAACTCTGAGTCATGACAACTTCTGGTCAGTGAACATTTGCAGGAAAACTAGTCCTATAGTTTATCCCAAGGACGACTTTCTGGAAAACAGCCAGGGAAGCCAGGACAACATATTTCAGCCACCGGAAACACCAGAGCCACAGCCCCGCTCACCAGACCCATTATCCCTCTCTCCAGCATCTCCACTTCTAAGCTTCTCACAGAAAATGGAGGAACTGGTTTATGCTGGGACCAAACTCTCCCACTCTTTTGCTGCAAGCCCCCAGATATCAACTAAAAAACGGCGGGCCCCACAACCATCAAAGCCTGTGGGCCCCACAACCATCAAAGCCATTTTTAAACATTCGCTCACTAAAAAATAAATCATTTCTAATCAATGTCTTAATAACCACAAACAACCTGGATTTTATTTTTCTAAACGAAACATGGCTAGAAGACAGCTGCAGTGCAACAGTCCTCAATGAAACAGCCCCTCCTAACTTTACTTTCAGGAGTGTTTGCAGGACTGTTAGGAGAGGTGGAGGTGTAGCTGCTCTATTTAAAGATGTCTATCAATGCAAGCAAGTGTCATTTGGTCAGTACTTGT
>NW_015557129.1:84650-86130 GCF_001515605.1 Sinocyclocheilus anshuiensis | reverse complement strand
GTTCACAGAAATGTTATCAATGATTTCCTCAGAGTTTGACTGTTTTGCTATTGCATGGGATTTTAATATTCACATAGATAATGCAGAAAACAAAACTACAAAAGAAATTATAACTGTTTTAAACACTTTTGACCTGATTCAGCATGTGCATGAAAATCGTGGACATCGTGGACATACTCTAGATTTAATCATCAGTAGAGGTCTAAACATTTCATCCATTGTTATAGCACTATCTGTGTATTTTCTTTGATATATTGATCTCTGTTACCACTGAATCTAGATCTGTCTCTGTCAGAAAGAGATGCATTAACGAAAACACTAGTGTGCTATTTATGGAGGCTATATCTTTAACACCAAGCATTTCTGCAGACTCTGTTGATCTTCTCCTTGATTCCTTTAACTCAAAAGTTAAGAATGTTATTGATGACATTGCTCCTGTGAAAGGAAGACTGAAGACTGGCAGACAGAAATCAGCTTGGAGAAAATCAACAGCAGTTCAGAGTATGAAAAGAGAAAAGCTGAGAGCTGAGCGGATATGGCGGAAGACGAAACTTGAAATTCACTATAGCATATATAAAGAAAGCCTTCATGCTTAGTCAGATTGCCAGTGAAATGCTCTCTGACAGCAAATGCAATGAGTTTGCTTCCTTCTTTTCTGAGAAGATCAATAACATCAGGAAGGTGATTAGCACATCCCCAAGTTGCAGAGGTTAGACAGATTCGACCACAATATCAAAAAGAAGATACTATGTCTGCTTTTGAAGAAATTGATAGCAAAATTTTGGAAGAAATAGTACAGAACCTTAAACCGTCAACCTGCTATCTTGACACACTTCCCACATATTTTGTCAAAAGGGTGCGTAACTGTATAGAAGCAGATCTCTTAGAAGTGGTGAACGCCTCACTTCTTTCTGGGACTTTTCCAGACTCCCTGAAAACTGCAGTTGTTAAACCCCTTCTGAAAAAGAGCAATCGTGATAACACCATATTGAGCAACTATAGACCAATATCAAATCTTCCTTTTATAGGCAAGATTATTGAAAAGGTAGTCTTTAATCAGCTGAACAAATACTTAAACTCAAATGGATACCTGGACATTGTCTTTTGAATATCTAGGGATTGTGTTGAAAGGTGCTCCACGCATTCTGTTTATCATTATTTACAGGCCTCAAAAATACTCTCCAGCCTTTGTTCAAGAGTTCACAGAAATGCTATCAATGATTTCCTCAGAGTTTGACTGTTTTGCTATTGCAGCGGATTTTAATATTCACATCGATAATGCAGAAAACAAAACTGCAAAGAAATTATAACTGTTTTAAACACTTTTGACCTGATTCAGCATGTGCATGGACCCACACACAATTGTGGACACACTCTAGATTTACTCATCAGTAGGGGTCTAAACATTTCATCCATTGTTAATAAGGATGTAGCACTATCTTCTGTCGCACTATCACTTCTGTATTTTCTTTGATATATT
>NW_015557129.1:80576-84524 GCF_001515605.1 Sinocyclocheilus anshuiensis | reverse complement strand
AGATTTACCTAGCCTTATCGCCAAATGACTACAGCCCTATTGACTCCCTCTGCCAATGCATTAATCAAATGAACAGTTGGATGTGCCAGAACTTTCTTCAGTTAAACAAGGAGAAAACTGAAGTCATTGCATTTGGAAACAAAGATGAAGTTCTCAAGGTGAATGCATACCTTGACTCTAGGGGTCAAACAACTAAAAATCAAGTCAAGAATCTTGGTGTGATTCTGAAGACAGACCTTAATTTCAGTAGTCATGTCAAAGCAGTAACTAAATCAGGATACTATCATGTCAAAAACATTGCAAGAATTAGATGTTTTGTTTCCAGTCAAGACTTGGAGAAACTTGTTCATGCCTTTATCACCAGCAGGGTGGACTATTGTAATGGTCTCCTCACCGGCCTTCCCAAGAAGACAATTTGACAGCTGTAGCTCATCCAGAACGCTGCTGCCAGGATTCTGACTATAACCAGAAAATCTGAGCATATTACACCGGTCCTCAGGTCCTTACACACATTGCTCCTGTGAAAGTCAGCAAGAAGACTGGCAGACAGAAATCAGCTTGGAGAAAATCAACAGCAGTTCAGGGTATGAAAAGACAATGCAGAAAATCTGAGCGGATGTGGCGGAAGACAAAACTTGAAATTCACTATAGCATCTATAAAGACAGCCTTCATGCTTTCAATGTGGAACTAGCCACAGCTAGACAGACCTTCTTCTCAAACCTTATAAAAAGTAACTTAAACACTCACTCTTGTTGCTACTGTTGAGAGACTGACAAACCCCCCCCCCCAAGTCAGATTTCCAGTGAAATGCTCTCCGACAGCAAATGCAATGAGTTTGCTTCCTTCTTTTCTGGGAAGATCAATAATATCAGGAAGGTGATTAGCACATCCCCAAGGTATGCAGAGGCCAGACAGATTCCACCGCAATATCAAAAAGAAGATACTATCTCTGCTTTTGAAGAAATTGATAGCAAAATTTTGGAAGAAATAGTACAGAACCTTAAACCGTCAACCTGCTATCTTGACGCACTTCCCACATATTTTTTTCAAAAGTGAAACTGTTTAGAAGCAGATCTCTTAGAAGTGGTCACTTCTTTCTGGGATTTTTCCAAACTCCCTGAAAACTGCAGTTGTTAAACCCCTTCTGAAAACGAGCAATCTTGATAAAACCATATTGAGCAACTATAGACCAATATCAAATCTTCCTTTTATAGGCAAGATTATTGAAAAGGTAGTCTTTAATCAGCTGAACAAATACTTACCTGTAAACACAAATGGATACCTGTGAATGAGCACTGTGCGATGTCCGAGCTGATTGCACTATATTTTATGTATAATCTTTTTCTATTCTTAACTGTTTTATATTCATTTTAAACCTTTTCAATACATTTTTTAAGTTTTTAAATTCCTTGTATTATTATTTTCTTTTCTTTTATGTAAAGCACTTTGAATTACCATTGTGTATGAAATGTGCTATATAAATAAACTTGCCTTGCCTTGCCTTGGAATACATTGCATGACTTTTGCACAGATTTTCCCAACATTTACAGTCTGCAGATTTGAGTTGACAGATTTAATAGAAAATCATGTAGTTTAGGATTGACACGGAGTCCGATTTTTTTGCTTAGGGCTCTGATTCCATCCAATCGGAGGATATCAGACATGTTTGATATTTTTAGCCAATTTTGGAAAACACATTGTTTTCATTTGTCACACATATCCTAGCAACAGCTTGTGCGTTTCTGCGTGAGTTTGTTGTGATCGGAATGACTTGAAAGGCTGGTAGTGTGTGATCCTTGGTTGTTTAGTGTACGATGATGCCCAGTATTTCCTCTGCAAAGTTGGCAAGTGTATGATACCTAGTGTTTGAAAATTTGTTCCGATTTTAAAAGTAATGTAGTGTATTCCTTAACTCTTTTCCCCCCATAGACAGACTTTCCCGGCAATCCATGTTTTCGCTGTTATACGGTAGAGGGCACTATTACACATCTTCTAAAATAGTGCACAATCTCCAGATCCAGAAACAAGCTATCAAAGCATTGCTTACTTACATGTAAGCTAACGTGATCACCAAACAACAGCATACTGTAGAAATTAAAACTGCCTACATTACTGAATGAAATGTCGACACATGAAGTGGTTTATGACTATGAAGCTTTGGAAGTGTTGATGTAAGCGACTGACTCCATCTGTGTTTTCATCATCGTTCAGAATAAAAAAAAAAAAACATGATTTTTCTCAGCTTTTTGTTCAAAATGTTGCGTTTTTACTAAACTTGCCCACATTCAAGTATTGATAAGAAAGAATGCATCCTGGAATGTTTTGCTCAAAAACCTTCATTTCATTGCAACTGAAGATAGAAAGACATGAACATCTTGGATGACATGGGGGAGAGTAAATTATCAGGAGATTTTTATTCTGAAAGTGAACTAATCCTTTAAGCAATAAACAGAACGAGCCAATGTCTAAAGAAGAGCATAGCTTATCTGAAATCTTCAGTATAATAGCCAAAAATCAGCTCCATCCTTTCTGTTTGTGATGAGTGAGAATGTTGTCTTTGCTCTCGTTGGATCTCTTATTAGTAACTGAGCATCTTTAAATGCTGCAGTCTGTGTTTGTGACCACATTCTCTCATCTGCTAAAGAAACATCCGGTCATAAAGCTCATCATCTAAAGCTGCTTTGACGCACATGATGATGAATTCAGTTCCTCTCATGCAGTAAAGCAGCTCTGCGTCGTGTCGCTGTTACATCAACATGTCAGTTTCTCTGTGGAGTGTTTCCAGCAGCTTGTTGAATTCAGCCTGTTCTGGGGCACAAGGGGTCCATGGCAGCATTCGAGAAGTGTATCTAATAAAGTGCCCACTGATCACATACACACAGGACAGATTTAATCTCTGAGGAAACAAGAGCTAATGAGAGTCAGAGACGGAGAAAGGAAGGACGGCCTTCTGTGGAGAGACAACCATGCAAATATTTCGCCCAGCGATTCATTATTTTTTCTCCTGAATCTCTCCCACAGAATAATGATCCCAAATACGCAGCAGTCACCAGCGGCCTCTCCCGAGCAGAAATTGGATTTTGGATGAACGATCAGACGGTTTACATTTCATCAAAATTCCCACGGTTTAAATTCAACCTCGCAGAGACGGAAATGAGAGCAGCTGTCGTTCACTTCACTTGCGCAAACACACACACACACATATTCACTTTTTCATCTTAACACAGCTGGTGAATTTACCGTGTGTAACGGCTCAAACTGCTACAAACATTTGAAATCTGTTTTCTCATTTGAAAACTCTGGAATGAGTTTGTTTTTGCTTTCTGCGTTTCTCGATTTCTCTTTTTGGTTTCTCCCTAGTGCAAAATCGAAATGTGTCTTCATCTGGCTGTCAAACAGAAGCTCACGCAAACCGAATCTGTCTGTGCAGTTTTACATGAAACAAAATAATCAATGTGTATTTCATGGTGAAAAAGCTCATTAGGATAATGAGATTTTCTCTGTGAAGAAGTTGCACATCAACAGGAAAAAGAAAACATTTACAAAAGCCGTGTTTCAAATCTGATCTGAGTTTGTGTGGGTTACTGTTAGTCATCTTGGGTTACAGTCCCTGCATTTGTCATTGTTACGGCCGAATGGTGGAGAGTATTTTCACAAAGGTGAAGCTCTGTTATATTGACTAACACATTAAGTTGTGGCCTAATGGTTAGAGAGTTGGACTCGTAACCCAAGGTTGTGGGTTCGAGTCTTGTACCAGCAGGGATTGTAGGTGGGGGGCGTGAATGTACAGCGCTCTCTTCCACCTTCAATACCACGACTGAGGTGCCCTTGAGCAAGGCACCGAACCCCCAACTGCTCCCCGGGCGCCGCAGCAAAAAATGGCTGCCCACTGCTCCGGGTGTGTGTTCACGGTGTGTGTGTTCACTGCTGTGTGTGTGCACTTTGGA
>NW_015557129.1:77580-78251 GCF_001515605.1 Sinocyclocheilus anshuiensis | reverse complement strand
ATTAACGATCAGACGGTTTACATTTCATCAAAATTCCCACGGTTTAAATTCAACCTCGCAGAGACGGAAATGAGAGCAGCTGTCGTTCACTTCACTTGCGCAAACACACACACACACATATTCACTTTTTCATCTTAACACAGCTGGTGAATTTACCGTGTGTAACGGCTCAAACTGCTACAAACATTTGAAATCTGTTTTCTCATTTGAAAACTCTGGAATGAGTTTGTTTTTGCTTTCTGCGTTTCTCGATTTCTCTTTTTGGTTTCTCCCTAGTGCAAAAGTCTTCATCTTCTTCATCTGGCTGTCAAACAGAAGCTCACGCAAACCGAATCTGTCTGTGCAGTTTTACAATAATCAATGTAATCAATGCATATTTCATGGTGAAAAAGCTCATTAGGATAATGAGATTTTCTCTGTGAAGAAGTTGCACATCAACAGGAAAAAGAAAACATTTACAAAAGCCGTGTTTCAAATCTGATCTGAGTTTGTGTGGGTTACTGTTAGTCATCTTGGGTTACAGTCCCTGCATTTGTCATTGTTACGGCCGAATGGTGGAGAGTATTTTCACAAAGGTGAAGCTCTGTTATATTGACTAACACATTAAGTTGTGGCCTAATGGTTAGAGAGTTGGACTCGTAACCCAAGGTTGTGGGTTCGAGTCTTGTACC
>NW_015557129.1:68210-77503 GCF_001515605.1 Sinocyclocheilus anshuiensis | reverse complement strand
TGTGTGTTCACTGCTGTGTGTGTGCACTTTGGATGGGATAAATGCAGAGCACTAATTCCGAGTATGGGTCACCATAGTTGGCCACGTCACTTTCACTTTTTTTCACTTTTTCACATCACAGTGATGTTGGAGAAACTCGAGTGAAAATCACAGAAATGAAGAAACTGAAAACAGATCTCACTATTGAAAGATGCCACAATACCTGAGACCAGGGGCGGAGCTGAGTGAATGAGTGTATGAGAGAAGGCGTGGCTCTGAGTGAGTGAGAGGAGGTGTGGCTCTGACTGAATGAGTGAGTGAGTGAGTGAGTGAGTGAGTGAGTGAGTGAGAGGAGGCGTGGCTCTGAGTGAGTGAGAGAAGGAGTGCCTCTGAGTGAGTGAGAGGATCAGTGACTCTGAGTGAGTGAGTGAGTGAGAGGAGGTGTAGCTCTGAGTGAGTGAGTGAGAGGAGGCGTGGCTCTGAGTGAGTGAGAGGAGGCGTGGCTCTGAGTGAGTGAGAGGAGGCGTGGCTCTGAGTGAGTGAGAGGATGAGTGACACAGGCTGTGTTCCACTCCGCTTTTAGACACGCACTCGCGAACTTCCCTAAGCACTTACCCTCGGGGGAATCCCCACCGTCATTTTGAAGTGCGTTCCACTTCGTCAAGTGGACGAGGGAAGTTTACATGGACATACCCTCGACCCTTCGATTTTGACCGAGGGAGCGAATCTGCTTCATATGCACACTTCAGGCCGCTCCATAGACCACAATGCAACACGACTATGACGTCATCGCAGATTGCGTTTAATTTATCCCCACCCCAAACAACTCTATAATATGTTCCAGTTCAGCCCATTCCAAGGGTTCCGCCAGAAGTGGGCACTCATGCAACGTAATCAATGACGTACATCCGAGTAAATGAGACGGAGGGAAGCTTGCGAGTGAAGGGCATAAAAAAACGGACTGGAACGCAGGCTCTGAGTGAGTGAGTGAGTGAGTGAGTGAGTGAGTGAGTGAGAGGAGGTGTGGCTCTGAGTGAGTGAGTGAGTGAGTGAGTGAGTGAGAGGAGGCGTGGCTCTGATTGAGTGAGAGATGTGCCTCTGAGTGAGTCATAGGAGGCGTGGCTCTGGGTGATTGAGAGGAGGAGTGGCTCTGAGTGAGTGAGAGGATGAGTGGCTCTGAGTGAGTGAGTGAGAGGAGGTGTGGCTCTGAGTGAGTGAGTGAGTGAGTGAGGTGAGGCTTGGCGTGGCTCTGAGTGAGTGAGAGCAGGCGTGGCTCTGAGTGAGTGAGAGGAGGAGTGGCTCTGAGTGAGTGAGTGAGGTGAGGTGTGGCTCTGAGTGAGTGATAGGAGGCGTGGCTTTGAGTGAGTGAGGTGTGGCGTGGCTCTGAGTGAGTGAGTGAGAGGAGGCGTGGCTCTAAGTGAGTGAGGTGAGGCGTGGCTCTGAGTGAGTGAGAGGAGGAGTGGTTCTGTAAGACTGCTGTGTGCATGAACTTGTTGTCGGAGAGAAGAAAGAGATAAAGCGCAGCTGGTATTGCTGTATCAATACTGCGGGAAATGATTCTGATACACTGATACTGAACTGTTACAAAGATTTCACTATAGATATCTTGAAAAATATTTTTGACAACATTATTAAGAAACCTAAAAGATTTGGGGCTTTTGAAGAAACAATCGAAGCTGGAGCCCCAGAAGCCACACCCCCCTTCCTGAGACCACAAACCCCAGTGAGCGTTTATCCAGGTGATGGAAGAACATATTAACTGCAGTTTATCGAGTCTTCCATTTTTTTTTTAAATCTGACCTTGAGATCCAAATGTCATTTTGGAAGGATTGAAAAGGCTTAAGTTATGCGGTGAGACAGATTACAGCATTTATCTGCTGCTCCTGAAACTCCCTGAAGCTGAGGTGCATTTGAGTCATGCAGTTTTATTTTACTTATTTTAATAAATACATATACAATATGAGTGAGTGAGTGAGTGAGTGAGTGAGTGAGTGAGTGAGTGAGTGAGTGAGTGAGTGAGTGAGTGAGTGAGTGAGTGAGTGAGTGAGTGAGTGAGTGAGTGAGTGAGTGAGTGAGTGAGTGAGTGAGTGAGTGAGTGAGTGAGTGAGTGAGTGAGTGAGTGAGTGAGTGAGTGAGTGAGTGAGTGAGTGAGAGGAGGCGTGGCTCTGATTGAGTGAGAGATGTGCCTCTGAGTGAGTCATAGGAGGCGTGGCTCTGGGTGATTGAGAGGAGGAGTGGCTCTGAGTGAGTGAGAGGATGAGTGGCTCTGAGTGAGTGAGTGAGAGGAGGTGTGGCTCTGAGTGAGTGAGTGAGTGAGTGAGGTGAGGCTTGGCGTGGCTCTGAGTGAGTGAGAGCAGGCGTGGCTCTGAGTGAGTGAGAGGAGGAGTGGCTCTGAGTGAGTGAGTGAGGTGAGGTGTGGCTCTGAGTGAGTGATAGGAGGCGTGGCTTTGAGTGAGTGAGGTGTGGCGTGGCTCTGAGTGAGTGAGTGAGAGGAGGCGTGGCTCTAAGTGAGTGAGGTGAGGCGTGGCTCTGAGTGAGTGAGAGGAGGAGTGGTTCTGTAAGACTGCTGTGTGCATGAACTTGTTGTCGGAGAGAAGAAAGAGATAAAGCGCAGCTGGTATTGCTGTATCAATACTGCGGGAAATGATTCTGATACACTGATACTGAACTGTTACAAAGATTTCACTATAGATATCTTGAAAAATATTTTTGACAACATTATTAAGAAACCTAAAAGATTTGGGGCTTTTGAAGAAACAATCGAAGCTGGAGCCCCAGAAGCCACACCCCCCTTCCTGAGACCACAAACCCCAGTGAGCGTTTATCCAGGTGATGGAAGAACATATTAACTGCAGTTTATCGAGTCTTCCATTTTTTTTTTAAATCTGACCTTGAGATCCAAATGTCATTTTGGAAGGATTGAAAAGGCTTAAGTTATGCGGTGAGACAGATTACAGCATTTATCTGCTGCTCCTGAAACTCCCTGAAGCTGAGGTGCATTTGAGTCATGCAGTTTTATTTTACTTATTTTAATAAATACATATACAATAAAGAAATATACATCTTGTTTTGTGTTTTTGTTCATGAAGGGTCACTTTTATGCATTCATAGGTTTAGGATGAAGAGCTGATGACATTCAGTGTTAAAATGCAATACACAAAATCACATATTCAGACTAGTTAAGGTCTGTTTAAGAGAAAGTATGTTAGTGTAATTACTATTCACTGGTTCATTTTAAATACACAACCATTTTAATGCAGTTAGAGGTAACACTTTATTTTGATGGTCCCTTTTGAACATTCTGTTGACAATAAGTAATATTGCACCTACATGTCTACTAACTCTCATCAGAGTATTAGTAGACTGTTTGCTTAATATCTAATAACTCTTTATTGTCATGGTCTCCCAACAGACATTCTACCGACTATAAGCAACTTGGCAAGTACATGTCAATTTATTCTAACCCTAACCCTACCAGTCTACTAATACTCTACTAATACTCTAATGAGAGTTAGAGTAATGACATGTAGGTGCAACGTTACTTATAGTCAACAGAATGTGTTAAAGTGACCATCAAAATAAAGTGAAACCCAGTTAGATTTTCTTGTTCTTTATTAACATTTAATGCAATGTATGAATGTCATTTTAAATGTTTATGAACTTGTCAAGTCAAGTCGTCACCTTTATTTATATAGCGCTTTTAACGGGGCAACATGTATATCGAAAATAGCAGAGGGCCTAGGACAGATCCTTGTGGCACTCCATATTTTACTTGTGTGTCTAAATGTTTTTGGGTCTTATATCCACTTGTTCATTTAGATACAGTCACATTTGTAAAGCAATAAACACAAAGTGTGAATTATGTGAATCAGTGTATAGGCCTAGAAAGGCAGAAATCAAAAATATAATTTCAAGGTTTACCTAATATTGATTTTTGTAGGTAGCATGTCAGACCTAATTATAGAAAAACATAGACATCACTGTTACTGCCGGGAAAAGACGATGAATCATTACTGATGTGTCAGTTTATTTGAATATTTATTAATGTTTTAGCACAATAGTGAAATAGCTGATATTAATTTTAATGCCATACTATAATGGCAATTTTATAATTGATAAGATCGGTAAGCGATTATTACCAATGTGCGTGGCCATGTTTGTTAATTGAAATGTATCGTCAGAGAACAGAAAAAGTAAAGATAATGTAGCCTGTCCACTGTGACCTGAGATGAGAGAATGAGTGACTGTCAGACCAGGTGGAATATGGAGTTACATACTACAATCCTTTATGAAGTTTCAAATTACTTTCAAAAGGTGATTTACTTGTTGAGATCCAAACTATACGTCAAAAACATGTCCAGCCGAGTTATTGTCATTTAGGATTTAATGTGTAATTCTGCAGCTCTATTAGAGACAGATGGACAGCATTGACCTGCAACTAATCATTTGCTTTGATGTTTGTTTTCTCGTACAGCACCGCTGACTGACAAGCCTCCCAAGATCCTCTATCCATCTGAAAATAAGATGAGCGTCATGGAGATGCAGCTGGGTAAGAACTGTTTATTATGAGCTGATATTGCGTAACTGTCTGTAGGGTCTTACAGTAATGCAATGTGCTGTGACCTTGTGCTCTGTGTGTTTGTGTGTGTGTGTGTGTGTGTGTGTGTGTTGCAGTCCTGGATGGCCCTCTGTGCTGCGCTGAAATCATTGTGCTGTGTTTGATCACCTGTGTAATGTGTCAGAATCGCACCTTTGTAAAACAATAGAGCTTTTATGTGCCACATTTCATGGTCATTTATGACTAAATGAGTGTGAGAGTCGCTGACTCGATTGACTAAACATGAACGGCACTCTTCACAAAGACTAACCGGTCTCAAATGACTGCAGACTCGTGGAAATAATCCCACTAAACTATGATTGTTGAAAGACTAGACTAAAAATGCAATGCACTTTGAGAAGCTCAGGCTGATGCAAGTGTTGATGGGATTCTTGGATTCTCTGGATTCTGTTCTCTGGCATCTGTGGAGTTACAGTCGAGTCCGTTTTTGTTTAGTGCTTTCATAATACACATAGTTTCAAACCAGCTTTATAGAAAATAACAATGTTTGCTTATAATATCTTAATATCTTCATGTCTTATAGTATACATTTATCAGAATAGAGCTATGCAATAATATAGTTTACATTTTGCCACTTTATAAACAATGAAATAGTTGAGATCTGCTATATTTTACGTGAGTGTACTGGATGTATGCAGGTAAGGTTGGACATACAGTACTGTAGTTGTATAATTTGTTATTAAATTGTAAAAATTTGAGTTATTAATTTGTTATGTGGTGATTTGGGAAATTATGAAACCTGTGAGTTTTTGTTCAATTTATAATAATTTGGTATAGTGACAAGCCTAATTACTATTTAGTGATGCTTATCACTGCTGTGGTTGAATAATGCGTATAAATGACAGGGTTAAACGGACGATCTTATCACTCAACCCTAAGCAGTTTAACAGAGGAGTTCACTGAAAATCGTGGCATAATACTTAACACATTGTACATAGTACATAATATGTGTCCATGTGATGTTTGGATTATGGAGAAAAAAAACTCTGTGGGGCAAATATAATGTCAGTAATTAAGCAGATGTGTTACTACTAAGATTAAGTTGTGTGAGTCTTTGAGCTCCATCCAGGATTGAACAGTAGAGCGCAGGTGGATGTCGGGGAGGTGGATTATGTGGAAGATCTTTGAGATGCTGACGCTCGTCACATGACACAGAATCTTGACATATTCTCACAGCGCAGAATTGTCTGTAAGATGCAGAAATGAGCCTTTCTGAAAATTAAGGTGTTGGTTTAAGGATGTTTTTGGACATGAATTATTCAGGTTCGAAGCTGTTGAAGTTTCAGAGAGATATGTTTTAAAGAAACAGAGAAGCCTAATTCGATCTTTGTCTTTTTCCTATCTGGAGCCTGATTATCTTTAGTTTGTAACTCAGGGGTCACCAAACTCGGTCCTGGAGGGCCGGTGTCCTGCAGAGTTCAGCTCCAACTTGCCTCAATACACCTGTTTGGAAGTTTGTAGTATACCTAGTAAGACTTTTATTAGCTGGTTCAGGCGTGTTTGATTAGGGTTGGAACTGATCTCTGCAGGACACTGGCCCTCCAGGACCGAATTTGGAGACCCATGTCGTAACTGGTGTATTCTGGCTAAGATCAACCATTGGTTTTACCTGCTTGTGGAAGCTGATATGTTTTGTAGCTGGATGTATTATGGACCAGAATCGCGTGTGTGTGTGTGTGTGTGTGTGTGTGTGTGTGTGTGTGTGTGTGTGTGTGTGTGTGTGTGTGTGTGAAAGAGCCTTGTTTCACTGTGGTTTTCGGCTGTAGATCAGGCATTGTTGTTTTGAGCTGTTCTTCAGCCGGGTCTCTCAGTGGCGTGAAGCAGCAGATGTCTGATGTGCTGGATGGGTTTATGAATCAGAATCAGAATCAGAATGAGCTTTATTGCCAGGTAATGAAGGGACTTCGCACAGCTCCAGTGATCTGTTGAAGATCTGTGTGAAGATGGGGGCCAGCTGGTCAGCACAGGATTTCAGATAGACTGGTGTAACACAATCTGGGCCTGGTGCTTTTTTCCTTGTCTGCTTCCGGAAGACCTGGCACACCTCTTCTTCGCTGATCTGAATTGCAGGTGTGGGGGAGAGGGGGGTTGCTGGAGGTCTAGGCAACGGCATTCTGAATCCGCGCTGCCTGAGCTTCACGAACGCGCCGGCTCTCTTCCCCCGTCTGCGCGTCCTGAAGCATTTGATCAGCGCCGCAGCTCCCCCGACTACAATGTCCAGCAAAACATCAGAATAATCAAAAACCGGTGAAATATCGGGTGGTGTGTACTTCCGAATGTCCAGCAATTCGTCTCTGGTGAAACTGATTGCAGGGATATAACTAAAGACAGGACAAACTAACAAAAACGCGAGAGATGGTGTTTTAAGATGGACGTGTTTGGCTTGATGTGATTTGTGGCTTCTGCATTAGGAAAGGCTTTTGATCAGAGTAACACACCTGTGAAAATATAAAAGAAAAGATCTGTGAGCTGATGTTTCTGACCTGATAGTCATGAATAATCTTCATATACACATTGCTTTATTAATAATGTGAAATGAACCTGTAGTGGATGTGTCATCTACCCATCATTTGAACTATAGTATTTCCCACAGAAATGAGCAAAACCAGATTTGGCTCAGGTAGGACAGGAGCATTAGATTCAGATGTGACTCTTTCCTTTTCTCTCGGACTACATTTGTTCCAACATTCCCAAACCTTCATTAGATGCCAAGCACCATCTGTTAGTTTGCCTGTTGTTCGTCTGCTGTTGGAGTCTATGGCTGCCCACAGAAACAATTGGACGACAGCTGTGAAATTTGTTAGATTGATTGGGAAGAGCAACAAAAACATTCCTAGTGATCGTTTGGAGTCTCCGTATCAATCTTTGTAGCTCCACTAACAGTTTACATTTTACAGCTGTTTCTTCTCAAGGCTTTTGAAACATCAGCGGCATAACCTGAGAGCGCCTCAGCACCACCTGCTGGTCATTTAATACTAGATTTTGTGCTTATGTATCTGGATTTTAAAGTGAACTCAAACCTCTTTTTACTTGTGATAGTGGCTCAGATCGCATGACATTCACATTGCTGTTTATAGGAAGCCAAATTCTTTGAATAGGTTTACAAACATGTCTCATTACAAATCTAGTAATCATCGCTTCACAAAAATGTGAAAATAAAGCCTAACTGTAAACGAGCCACTCTGAGGCGCTGAAATGGATCACGAGCTGCTCACACGAACACGGCGTGAACAAGGTGATGCTTTTACAGCCCTTTGCACACTAATGTTTTCTTGTGTGAGAATATAGATGCGAGATCTGTTCACGAGCGTCTCTTTCTTTCTCTGTTCTAATAACCCTCAAACAGCTCCAGCGGTTCCTCTCTAAGTCATGACTCCTGACATGCATTTTCAGCTATGAGGCCTGACATCAGGGCAGGAGAGATGGCCATCGAACGCAGCGTGACTCACTTGCTAAATGGCAGTGCCACCAGCCTTTCATTTCCATCTGAATGCACCACTTGAGAATCCAAAACAATGGGTGAGCACGACTGTCAGAGACTCAACGAGAACGCTTTTGGCAAGTGGGTCACCGGTAGATTGGATGGACTAGTTTTGCATTTTACAGATCTAGTTCTGCTTCAGAGCGCTCAGGCTGTATGAACAGAAGTGCTTTTAAAGCATGATGTGATTAGAGGTTACAGCGTTTAAACCCAGAAGAACATTAATAGAACATTTGCCTTTCAAAACTGACACTGATGATGCCATTGTGGTTGGTCTATTCTTCTGGGCATTTACAATTCAGTATGTAAATATTGCAATTCCATATGCAAATAAACTCAAGAAAGAAGCTTGGTCTTCTCTTCCTTCATTTATTTATGTCTATTGTTGACACCTGATTGTTGATTCTCATTGCAGTCAGGAAACTATGCATTGAGCTTCATGACGAAAGTTTCTGAGAACTAAGACTAAAACCTGGACTCAGTTATCATACTGTCTAATGTTTCTGAAAATTCAGATTTAGTTGTAATTTTTAATTTTTTTGTTCAGTGATCTTTGAACACACGGATGTGCATAAATTATCAGTGTTTTTAATAGATAAAGAACGTCTCAGGTTACGTATGTAACCCTGGTTCCTTGAAGGAATGAGACGCTGCGTCGGAAAACGCTAGGGGAACGCCTTCTGTGACCACGCTCTGAATCACATGTGAAATCAGTCCAATAGCTGAGCGGGACGTCACGGGTGGGAGATGTCATGACAAGGAAGCTATAAAAGCACGTGTGGCGGAGCCAGCATCAGCTTCTAGGAATGAAGCAAGCGCTGGCAGGGATGCCGGAAGTATGGCACCGAGACGCAGCGTCTCGTTCCCTCGAGGAACCAGGGTTACATACGTAACCTGAGATGTTCCTCTTCAGAAACTCGAGCTGCGTCAGAAAACGCTAGGGGAATCCCAACTCTCTTAAGAGAAGATATCGCCAGAAGAAAGGTAGTCTTTATTGTGAGGTGGCGATCAGAAATCTCTTCTATAGGTTCGAATAGAGGCTTACAGAGAGCTTCTAGCACCACTGCCAGGTCCCATGTGGGGACGCGTGATCGTACAAGAGGCCTCAGCCTCAGCGCACCGCGGAGGAAACGTGTAACCAGGGGGTGTTTTCCCACTGAGAGGCCACCGAGAGGGGCGTGGTAGGCCGCAATGGCCGCCACGTAGACCTTTAGG
>NW_015557129.1:67836-68028 GCF_001515605.1 Sinocyclocheilus anshuiensis | reverse complement strand
TCAACGCGTACAGTTTCCTCGTGGAGGGAGCTCTGGATTGGAGGATGGTCTCAACAACCTCAGTTGAGAGACCAGAAGCTACTAGTTGTGCCCCCTCAGGGGCAACACCCATAACTTCCACAGCTCCGGGTGGGGGTGAAAAATAGTGCCCTCCGCCTGTGAGAGGAGGTCCCTCCTGACGGGAATCTCCCA
>NW_015557129.1:54820-67348 GCF_001515605.1 Sinocyclocheilus anshuiensis | reverse complement strand
TCAGACAGGGTCAACCACAAATGCCTCTCTGCTGCCACCATAGCTGCCATGGACCGCCCAATGGTGCGGGCGGTCTCGTTGGTGGCACGGAGAGAGAGATCAGTGGTTCTTCTTAACTCTGCGATATTATCAGAGTTAAGCTCCTCGCCCTCATCCAGCTCTTTAAGCAGGTCGGCCTGGTACGCCTGTAAGACAGACATTGTGTGCAGACACGCACCGGCCTTTCCTGCTGCAGCGTACCCCTTGCCCACCAGCGCTGATGTTGTACGCAGCGGCTTGGAGGGCAGTGCCAGAGCCTTTAAGGACGACGCCATGCCTGGGGACAGATAGCTAGCTAGCATCTGTTCAACCCGGGGCATCGCCTTATAGCCACGCTCAGATAGCCCTGCCACATTTCCATAATAATCTGAGGCAGGGATGAATAGACGGGCCGACAAAGGCCTGGCCCACGACCTCGGTGTGAAGGTCGGGGAAAAATGGCAGGCTCCAGCATGGAGGTGGCGGCCTCGCGCGCAGGAAGCGTTCATCCAACTTGCTTCGCTGCGGCTCGGCCTGCTTCTTAGCGGGCCAATCGATTTTTAACTTGGCCACGGCACGAGTAAGCACCTGCACTAGCTCCTCATATTGGGGCGATTGAGGGGGCGAAACCTGTTCGACGTCCTCCACGTCAACCTCCTCGGAGGAAGACAGGAGGAGCATCGAGCCCTCACCCCGGGAGGAAGTAGCCGCAGAACAGGCTTTCGAACCCAGAGATCGGGTGCAGCCGCCGCTCCGACTCGACGGAAGCGGGACCAGCACAGCAAGGAACGCTGGCGAAGGCTCCCTCCTCAAAGAGAGCCCTCCGGGAGTGAAGCGTACGCAGTGGGAGGCGCTCGCAATGCGGGCAGCCGGCCCCCTCAAGAGCCAACTCTGCGTGCTTCGCTCCCAAGCAAACCACGCACAAGCTGTGTGTATCCCCACTCGTGATATAACGTGGGCAGGGAGGAACACACAACCTATAACGTGACTTGCTCTCGCCCTTTGCATGCTTTGTCTTAGCGTGAGCTTTAGACATAGCTGCTTATAGACTTTTTTCTCACAATAGACAGACAACAATAAATATGACTGACACACACAGAGCGCTTCGCTGAATGACAGAAAGCTGACGCTGGCTTCGCCGCACGTGCTTTTATAGCTCCCTGGTCATGACGTCACCCGCCCGTGACGTCCCGCTCAGCTATTGGACTGATTTCACATGTGATTCAGAGCATGGTCACAGAAGGCGTTCCCCTAGCGTTTTCCAACGCAGCTCAAGTTCCTGAAGAGGAACATTACTGTAGAATATATATAAAAAAGTAAATATTTGGCAGATTTCAGCAACATGCATTAATATTTCATTGTAAATATAAGCATAATTTACAGCGAGTGCACTATTTTGAAGTGGAATATTGCTCTTTTGTTGTATTTTTTTCTGCATTGTATATCAGCCTGCTTTCACAGCGCACAGAACCGTTTCAAGACTAATAATTATGTAACTGTGCAAAAGCTGCAGGTCTCCTCATGTCGATGCCCCCCGCTCTGACAAACCGCGCCATTTTCCGTCTCTCTGCAGTCGACCGCTGCCGCTTTGGTAAATGTCACAGCCGTGGGGCTGTACGGCAGATCGATATTACATCATTTTTCTTAATTAGAGAATGCTTATCATTAGTCTAAGGAAGTCTTATCTGTATTCAGCCAAGCCTTCCAAGTAACAGGACAGGAGTTCCACGCTAAATAAATGGCCAGCATGATTCCCTCAGATAATACAATTCTACATCATACTGAATCGATGGTGATGGTCTGACTTTCCAGCCACCAGAAACCTTTTAACTAGCTGTAAATTTATTTGCACTGTAAGGGAAACAGGTCAATTTAGCTCAAAGGGAATCATTTAAGATTTTAAAGGGAATTTGGACAGAATCACTGTTTTACGGCTGATCACTGAGACGGCCAGCGATTCATTGAACGAGCCGTATAACATCAACTCTGCAATGGATATTAATATCCAAAATATAGTGAAAACACTATTAATTAGCACAGTAACAAGATCGGCAGTTTAAGACATTAACTTGTGAGCACAAAACACAAGATACTTCTCTTTTCAATATAAATAAGGCTTTATTGGATAAATCTAAGACATATAAACTAATCTAACACATAAACACACGCATTCACACAAGTTGCAGAAAGAGAGAAAGTGAGGAAATAATGAGTTTAAGAGAATTAAAATGTGAAATCCCAAGTTTACAGCAATATGTCTAATTGCAAAGACCTAAACAACCATCAATCGCTTAATTAACCCTCGCATTGAGTTCCTCAATGAGGTTAAAATTTATAATAAATGCACCAGTTCAGCTAGGATCTGGAGGTACTTGCGTTCCTGTGTCCGGGGTTCCCTTTGTTGTCGTCCTTGCAGAACAGGGGGTTTCCCGCGGTAGCTGATTGGCTGGAAGTTCAGTCTTGGGAAGCCAGTCGTTGGGCGTTGGCTGACGACGCGGAGTTGTGGCCTGGTTGAAGTTTTAGACGGCACTTGAGGCACGGCGTTAGGCAAAACTTAACTCAGAAGAACACGAAACTCTCAACGGAAAATAAAATAAACTAAAGTAAAGAAATAGAAGTAAAGTTTGACTACATAATATGGAGTTATGCATAGAAATGATTAGTTGCTCATAAGTCCTTTTAGCGTCATTTAGGTGCATATATACATGGAAAGGTAGTTTCTGTAGCATTCTGTGGACGTAAGGATACGTTCTGTGAAGACCAGAGAGGTTAAAATGTCTGTAAAGAATCTCAGTCTGTTCTTTGTCTCAGAGGTGGGGTGAAAAGTAAATCCGAAGAGCTCGTGATCGTGATTACTATCACTGGTTTACATGTGCATCTCTTTGACCATTAATCTTGTTTACTTGCCCCAAAATTGACAATCTCCTAGGAATTGTCAATAAGTGTTCTTTTGTTTAAATGCTGTGAGCTACTCAAAGCTGCTAGTTGGTTCAGGCTTGTGGCGCAAGGATCTGATTTACGAACATCCTGTGTCTTGGGCCCCTGTGGAATTCAGCTCCTCGTGTTTCAACCATGTTTTGACCAAATCTTAGATTGTCTGATTCGGTCTGATATCCTACAGCACGCAGATGTTAACTCCTTTGATTTGTGTTTTAGTTTTATGTTTGGGGACTGTCCATTGACTATACATGCATTGTATCTTTTAAACCTTTAATTCTGAAAAGTAAATACGAATGAGGTTACTGTCGATCCTTGATTTATCGCTATTCTATGCTGTCCTGTCTACTAAAGTTGAAGATTTGAGCACTTTAATGTGGTTTAACTCGTCTTCATCTCTTTGAAATGGATTCAGTGCTGAGCATGAGCGTGAAGTCTCCAAATCGCTTTTATTTCTCTTTTTGTGTCTGTTGCGTGCACGATCCGCTGAGCCCATTTGTATTGATTGGGAATGACGATAGCTTTCCTTGAAAATGGATGAGCTGTTGATTTGTACTTTTCATTTTTCAGAAATCCTATAGCATAATTGTCACTGCAGAAATCAGAATCAAATCATCTTCCTCTTGAGCCGGTCCAGTCCACACCAGTCAATTCAAATTCACTTTAGCCGTCTGCGGTTCGCTGTCGAGCAGAGAGTTCTTATGCTGATCTCTTGAGCTGTTTTTCCTGGGAACAAAGCATCTCTCTGCTGTATTGAACAGAAGATGAACATGTTCTGGTGAGTTAAGTGTGCGTAAACTACTGTTGGCATATCACAATTCATTTCAGAGGTAAAATAACTACTTGGAGTTTCAAAATCCACAGACCAGGCGCAGCTCGTTTTTACGTGCTTTTTAAAATCTGATATCGATCATATCACAATAATAGACCAGCATTACAAAAAGTTTCCTTATTCAAATAAAAATACAGCACTTTCACAGACAATGAGTGCGAAGTGTGTAGCAGAATTACTAGTTCACCCATCCAGAAGTACTAGTTATTTCAATAACACTCCTGCTAGTTTAGATCCCCAAATTAAACATCAATGACATGAAAGTCACTCAAACTTCGGCATATCCAGTGACTATTTGCAGTCTGAGAACATAAACGTGACTTTCTCTGAGTTGCAGAAATTGTGTGAAACCAGTCAGATTGATAAACGACTCACTTTGTGTGTCTCTCAGGGCTTGGAGCTGAACGAGCGTTCGTACCCCCTGCTTTTACACAAAGCGACTTTGCCTGCACCAGCATGTGTCATTTGTGAAAGTTGAGCTTGTCTTGCTCTCTCTCAGCTGTGGCAGTCAGTGAAATTAGCAGATATTGGCTGTGCTGTCTTGCTCTGCCTGTGACTGACCTTCAGTTTCCAGTGATCACAGACGAATAGAGCAGGAAGGCCTCATAACGCACATGCTTTCTCACTTCCTGTGTGTGTCTGCACGGCTCAGTGATCATGAATGGAGGCAGACGGCTCTGGCTTAAGCCTCTCTGGCCACTATGAGACTCAATTATGCTCAGTGTCGTGGTCGACTGTGCGTCTCCTCGCTCACACCTCTCCTCATCTCTCTCAGCCCGTCGTCTCTTTTTGAGCTTTGTTTCACTTCTCTTCTGGTCTGCATTGTTGTATCTGCTTGCTTCGTTGCACGGGAAATGTGGCATTGCAGAGCAGGAAAGGAGATGGAGACATTGTCGATATGACCAGCCTTGCACCATTTACATTTGTGTGTGTTCTGCAAGTAATGTCATTTCTACAACAGAAGACCTGAGACAGACAGACCACACACTTTCTCCTTCAGGGACGGTGACGATCACTTACCTGCTCTCATCCTATCCAAGCACGGGACGTTGGTGAGATGACAGAGATGTGAATCAGGCTGACAGAATTTCTGAATGCCCTGTTCAAATGGACACATTGAGTTGAGTTAACATCACATTCGTTTAATGAGATTTTAGGTAGGAGAGCGAGACGGTGACAGATAAATAGATCAGTGCTGACACATAATAGCACCAAATGCTGTAGGGAAAGGAGAGTGTGCAGAATTCTGAACTTACAGATGTGAAATGCCAATGTGAGGCACTTTTCATATCCATGTCAAACGACTGACATATAGAGAGGGTGAGACAGGCGTGTCATCCTCCAAATCACTCACTGTAGACGCATTAGTTACAGTCTGAGCTGTCCACTAGACTGAGGCAGATGACTCTTATGATTCATTTCTTTTAATGAATCATTCCAGTTCTCACGTCCCAATTCAAATACTTATGCTCTATTCTGTGCCTTTTTGTAGTATAAATAGTAAGAGCGGTGTGTTCATATGTACGTATATACTAGGGGTGCAACGGTTCTCTGTAAAAATCGAACCGTACCGCTCTCCACACACCGTTCGGCACACACTAGGACCGCGGTTCTAGAGTTCGGCTAATGCATGTTTCTGTTGATGGATACAAATTCTGGCTTCCCAATACAATACAACAAGAGCGATGAGAGAGGGAAAAAAAATGATACGTGGACAAACCAGTCACTCTTTAATCAATACAAGTGCTTTATGCTGGAATAACTGTCATTTATGTCATCATCACGTGTTGATAGTGCAGGTGAGACCTGAACAGAACACATTGCTATCTGTGTTTAAACTAAACTCATTTAAGCCTTGCCAGTTTAAATATTAAAGAGCCAGAAGACGTGAACTCGCGCACGCAGTGAGAAGATCTGTGTGGTCGCTCATCCGAAGCTTGCTATCTGTGTTTAAACTAAACTCATTTAAGTTAAGCCTTGCCAGTTTAAATATTAAAGAGCCAGAGGATGCGAAAACGCACGCGCAGTGAGATCTGTGTGTGCGCTCATCCGAAGTGCGTGAACCCGCATCTCAGAACGCGCGCAAATATTAAGCTCTCTTTAAAGTATTGTGTTTGAATGGACAAATTCACACCAAAATTATGTCAAAATGCCCGTCTTGGTGAGTATCCTAGCAGACATAGTCGGCTGAACGTACAGTATCAGTGCATTGGATTAGTGCGTTCTCTTAAAGTGAAAGCACTTTCTTAATGTTAATAAAACAGCAACAACACGGAAATCTGTCACTGCTATTGATTGAATCACTTTTGTAACTTTAATAAGGATTAATATTTAATTTATAGAGTCAAATATGCAATGTTATTTTACATTTGATTTATTCCATTTCTGTACCTAAAAGCTATGTTAGACCTACCTAAAAAAAAAAACTGAAAAGCACTGTTTATTTTATTTGTATCTTTTTTCACTGTTTATTTATTTGTGCTGTTGCTTGTAGTGAGATCATTTGTTCTTATTTTCTTTATTTTTATTTGACAATATAGTTTTTTCCCTAAACATAGCACATACCGAACCGTACCGAAACCGTGACTCTAAAACCGTGATACAAACCGAACCATGAGTAAATTGAACCGTTGCACCCCTAGTATATACATATGTGTCTGTAATCGACTTATATTGAAGTGGTTATATATACATGGTTCCATGACATGGGTGATAAATCTTTGCTCAAATTGTCCACTTCTATCCAGGGTGACGAGGGTGCCATAGGCTCCTAAAACCAAAGTTGAGAGATTACGGAATCAGACTGCTTTTCTAGTTGTATTCAGTAACAGTTAGTTCCAGTTTTAAACAGTTTGTGCCAGATAAATATCACTCCGTTTTGAAATAATGTGTTGATTACGATTTCAGCATGTCACCCAAAGAAAGTTTGCCTTATATTTGATTCAACCTTACAATTGGGTCTCATATCCTAAACAATAACCAATAATATTGTTTTGTGGAATATTTGAAAGGTTTATATACTGTACTAGAATACATTTATTTATACAACAAAACTTGCTGCCGGCAGTAGAGATTTTCTGCAGTGCTTATATAAGATAAAGACTGTAGAAGCTCGTGCATCTGCCAGAGCATCACAGCTCGTGTTAGTCACGCATTGATTTGAGTCTGTCTGTAGCTGAAGCTGAGGTTCTCCCTCACATTCTGTTATCTGAAAGAAACCTGCTTTTTGTGTGGCTATCATGAATTCACTACGCAAAACAAGATTTCCTGTGCTGGTGAAAATGAAGTGCCTGCACTCTGAAGCTGTACGGTCATTCATGGATTAACACGCATGGCTGTCGTGTCGTTCACATGTCGGTTATGCTGCCGGTCGGTCACGGAGTTCCTAACATCAGGAACTGATCAGAATCCGTGTTCAGACTCACGCGACTTTCGCACTGAGTGTGAGTGTGCACCGCGAATCAAGAATCAAAACAATAGATCCTATGAAGCTATTCACACCGGACGTGATCAGTTGCGGTGCAACAAAGCTAGTTTGTGTTGATTTTTTCCCCCTGTTGCCCGACGATGAAATGAGCCGTTCAATTAGATTTGAGCTTTCGATCACGCTACTGTTGCACAAAAGGGTGAGATTGGTGGCGCTAAAGCACAGGAAGCCGTTTTGAAAACCAGTGTAAACACCAAAGAAAAGTATTATATAACCGTATTATATTAGAAACACTATTCAGAAAAATGCAACATTATATTCTTTAAACACAGCATACTACATTGTTTATTTTTCTAACGAGCTAAATAAAACGATAATGCACTTACCGTCAGTCTATGGAACTCCCTGTGCTCTTCCCGAAGGCGATCCATCATTTCATGTTTGGTGTGAAAGTTCGTCTGCGATTCTCTTCGCTTTTTCTCATTGTTGTAACTGTGAAAGGTCCTTCAAACTGCGTTTTGATTTCATTCAACTTCCCTCACAGTTGACTTGTTTCTCGTTCTCTTATTTCTTCGTTAAAGCCGTGTGATTGCTCAGCAGATGTCCATAAGTGCACAAGTTCCCACTTGGAGCTGTTTATATCCAGCTTGTTTATGTCAGGGATATGGACCTGTCTGTGTGTGTTTTTCTCCCCATGTGCTCCGTGACCTAGTTTCTCCCTTTTCTGATTGTCATATTTGATTCACCTGTGTCTTGTTAATTACCTCGTTTAAGTTTAGTATTTATAGTGTAGTCTGCCCCATGTTTCCTTGTCGGGTCTTAAACGTCTACGTGCTACGTGTGTCTCCTGGCTACCCTATGTTCTCCCCAGTATGGATTAATAAAGACTGTTGATTGTGAGTATCCCTCGTCTCCTTGTTCCTCGCTCCTCACAGTAGGCATCGTGACAGAAGACCCGACCTACAAAAACTTTATTTGCATTTACTCCTCCGTTTGTTTTCCGTGTTTTGTTCAGTGTTTTGTTTTCTGTTTGCCCCATGGATCCCTACGACCCCTTCTTCCACCCGGATTACCTCCTCCTCCTGCTGGAGCAGGGGGAGAGATCGCTCGAGGGCCATACCAAACTGTTTCTGGCCATCGCCCATCTCACCAGCTACCCGGACGATGCGCTCTGCGCGTTCTATGACGCCAGCTTGAACCCCGCGTGCAGTGCTGTCGTCCGAAGATGGCCCTCGAGCGGATTTCGCTGCCTTTGTGGATTGGATACTGGCGAGAAACGGATCCCCGTTCACTGTCTGTTCCGAGGAGGATCTCGCCAGTTCCACTCTGGACCCAGAGCCCAGCCCACCATCACCTTGCTGTGCGGAGCTCAAGCCCGAGCCCACCATTGACGGAGAGCCCAAAACCGCCGCGACCGACAAGCCATTGCCGCATGGAGTGACAGAGCTGAGGATCGCCGCGGAGCCGGAGCTTTTCATTACATCAGTCCAGGTGCGAGAGCCGGCTACCACGCCCGCCATGAGGGAGAAAGCTGTGGCCAGTGAGACCATGGCTGAGGGTGCGCTATTAGGGGATCTGGGTGAATGGAAAGCGGAGGGAGACCTTATAGACTGGTATGCCGACCTGCCCCCTCTCCTCCCTCCTTCATCGGAGCCCTCTGTCACTCCTGTTTCCCTGTCCATCCCAGAGAGGGCTCCCGTTCCTGAATTTAGCCCTGAGATGGCTCCTGTTTCCACGTCCGGCTCAGAGAGAGACTCTGTTCCCGAGTTCAGCCCTGTTGTTCCCCTGTCAGTCGCGCTCCCCGGGTGTGTGTGGGCAGCGCACACCAGCCCTGAAATCCCAGAAGCTCACAAATGCCCACCCACACGCCACCTCCACCGCTGATGTCTGGCAGCCCCTCTGCTCGCTCTCAACCCACCATCAGCACGGTGCGAGCCTCGCAGGTTTGCCAGTTTCCATCGTCGACGTGGCTGGAGAATCCCTTGCCTCCACCTCCAGCCTCAGAGTCCAGGACTCCACCTCGGCCCGTCGACCCAGCAGCTCCACCATGGCTCCTAGCTCCCTCCTCTCCGCCGTGGCCCGTCAGTCCACTGGCTCCCTCGTCCCTCCAGCTCCGCCTTGGTCTGTTGTCAACCATCCTTCGCCTCGGGACTCCATTCCTACGGCTGCGCCTCGTCCCTCCATCCCTCCGGCTCCGTCAGGTTCCTCCTTCCCTTCGGCTCCACCTTGGTCCTCTGTCGCTCCGGCTCCACCGTGGCCTTCCGGATCCCCGCCTTCGCATCGGTCACCAGAGCCATCAGTTCCACCTCGGCTCTCCGTCTCTGCCTCGGGCTCCTACACCACCTGCTCCGCCGCGGTTGGTCGGCCCCCTGGAGTCATCAGCCCTTCCTCTTCGAAGGCTATCCCTGTCGCTCCTCACAGTAGGCATCATGACAGTTTAGTTTGAGAGGTATATTTATTATTATTATTGTTTTTATTTGGAGCTTTACCTGTCCTAGTTTTCTGATTCCTGCAAGTGATGGTCTGTTTTTTGTTTTGTTTTTTAAGAAAGATCCATAATCCCTCTGGCATCGTGGCCAATCGCATTCCTCAGCACACTCTCTCCAGCCTCTCTCTTTTTTGTTTTGTTTCTCATTTCCTCCAGCAATACCTACACATCTCTCGTCTTCTCAGACCTTTCATGGCTGTCTGAACATTTCTCCTCATCTCTCTCTAGATCTGCTGAATTGTGCTCCCAGAATCCTGCAGTGATGATGGTGTGTGGGGCTCCTGACATTTATGAAGAAAAAATTACAGTTATTTGCTACCACAGCTGGTTGTACTAGTGGAGGTAGATGCTTTCAGATATTTTAAAAATCCTTAATTGTGTTTAATGTTTAAATGTCTGCCTGACGTTGGTTGTGGCTGCTTAAAGCAGTGCATAGCCACGGTCCTTCTGCCTCACAAAACAACACAAAACTCCTTAAATTTGCTTCTACAATATTTTCTTCAACAATTTCTACTATGTTTAGAATACGCTGGCACAGTGACTCAGTGTGTAGCACCTTTTGTCCAGTGCTTTTGCCTGATAAACTCCAGCATCCTCACGACTCTACAGAGGACAAGTGGATTGGAGAATGGATGGATGTGATCTCAGGGCTAAAGAGCTGTTAAAAGATACTGAGAATACACCTTCCTTATTATTTGATGTCACCACTACGATGATGTGCAGAGTGCATACTATGGATTTATAAATAGTCATTATGAAAAAACATTAGCAGGATCGCATGAGATGCGGTTTGTTCAACAGATGCAGATGGTCCTGTGTGCCATTTGTGGACTGGCTCTGCAAGAGAGTGACTGAGTGACTGAGTGACAGTTATTAATTCTCCAGTACTTCTTTCTGAACTCGTCTATGACCTTTTCATAGAAGCTGTCAATGAAATACCGCTTACATATTGTTACATTACGATATAATATTCACGGAGGCGGGATTTCTCTGGTTTATCTCACCTCTGATTAATTATTTTTTATTCTCAGTGTATAAGATTACAATCTCTCACACGAGTGATGCTACTCCAACAACAGACAATGTAAAATACCAAAATAATTATATTTTTTAAATATTGGCAAGTAACATGCTGCAACGTAATACAATCAAGAATAAACTCATAATCGGACTTTAAGCAACACATGCATAAGGAAAACAAAGGGAACAATAAAATCTTCAGTATTTTAAATAATAAAAATATAATTTTTATATAAACATTTAAACATTTTATATAAACAATTTCAATTTGATCACTTTATTAGTTTACTCAAGCATGTTTCCAAATAACGCATATCTTCAACATACATTGTCAATGCCAAAAATGTCAAAATTATGTTTTCAGTGGACTTTCTAAATTAGCTGTGCTTGAGAGAGCATGAAAATATAGAGTTACAATGTTTTTTAATTTGATTTAGTCAAGTTAGTTTTGCACCAAACACAATATGATTTTCGGCAATCGAGATTTGGCAGCAACAGCGTGTTTTTCCACTTGGGCGAGCATAACACTGACAGCTTACCTCGCGCATGAAATCAGCCGTGTGCCAGCAAATCATTGAGAATGCGCCACAGTTCTGATGAGTCACAGCGATAGAATGGAGGCACCAAAGCTGCCGTCAATTCGCTCGACCGGAAGCTTCCGTAACCAGACAGATTTACAGAAAATTACTGTTGTTTGGCAAATAAATAATTTTGCACACTTATTTCCAACTTTTTATTATGTAAGCTTTAATTTACATCTCAAATAACAAGGGATTCATTTATAATCATGTTTATATTAATTAGCCAGCCTCTGAAATGGCTTGGGTATGCAGAACATTCACATCTTATATGGATGGAACTGCCCCTGTTATATTCCAATATCATTATGCTTCAATTAGCCAGTTATAGATTAAGAGTTGTTGTTAGGTGAACAGATGGCTTGCTGCTGTATTTTTAATAATTTATGTTGTTAAAATAACATTCTGTTCCGCAAATGCATTGTCTGTTGGTTTATTTAGCTATTTTTCAGTACACCACATTAAGTTTGCCACTTAATACTGTAAGACTGAATGTCAAAGTGCAAGTTCTTGAAGTGTCTTGGAGTCGTTGCCACAGTTCTTCTGGATTTAGTCTGTCTCAGTTTTTTCTGATTCTTCATGTAATCCCAGACGGACTGGATGAAGGTGAGATCAGATCTCTGTGTGCAGCACTGGCTGCTGTCAGACTCCTAAATATACAAAAATCTCACTGGATTATTACAATAGAAATGTTAACTGATATTTCATACTGACACACTGTGTGTGTGTGTTTGTCTGTGTGTATATATATTAGGGCTGTCAAAATTAACGCAAACTCATTTTAACGACGCTGATTTTATTACAGTTTTTCTCGATTGCTTAAACTAATTTCTTGAAACTATGCCTCGTATTCTCAAAACGGTAAACTCAAATTATGGTGTTATGGTTTTGAAATTTTAGTTCAAAAGCCTGGTTATAGTGTTTTAGCAATCGAGAAAAACTGTAATGCTCGATTAACGCAGAGCGCATTTCCCGTTTGACCCGTTGCCTAGACCTTAGTTGGAGAAATGGAGATGCTGTCACAGTGTTGCCAACTTAGCGACTTTGTCGCTAGATTCAGGGTTTAAACGACCACAAGAATGCAATATTTAGTTCCTAAAATGCTATTTTTACCAGGGGAACCCCGCCATAAAACATGTATTTTACCCCCCGGAATGCAATTGGGCTAGTTTTGGGTTAGTTTTGAGTAGCAATTGGGCGGGTTTTGTTGCGAAAACACACACACAGC